>NC_068423.1:34086504-34187390 GCF_023373465.1 Oncorhynchus keta | reverse complement strand
TCAGTGAATATGACCTGGTCTATTAAACCCCTCAGTGGATATGACCTGGTCTATTAAACCCTCAGTGAATATGACCTGGTCTACCCCTCAGTGAATATGACCTGGTCTATTAAACCCCTCAGTGAATATGACCTGGTCTATTAAAACCACTCAGTGAATATGACCTGGTCTATTAAACCTGGTCTCAGTGAATATGACCTGGTCTATTAAACCCTCAGTGGATATATGAATATGACCTGGTCTATTAAACCTCAGTGAATATGAATATGACCTGGTCTATTAAACCCCTCAGTGAATATGACCTGGTCTATTAAACCCTCAGTGAATATGACCTGGTCTATTAAAACACTCAGTGAATATGAATATGGCCTGGTCTATTAAACCCCCTCAGTGAATATGACCTGGTCTATTAAACCCCTCAGTGAATATGACCTGGTCTATTAAACCCCTCAGTGAATATGACCTGGTCTATTAAACCCCTCAGTGAATATGACCTGGTCTATTAAACCACTCAGTGAATATGACCTGGTCTATTAAACCCCTCAGTGAATATGACCTGGTCTATTAAACCCCTCAGTGAATATGAATATGACCTGGTCTATTAAACCCCTCAGTGAATATGAATATGACCTGGTCTATTAAACCCCTCAGTGAATATGACCTGGTCTATTAAACCTCAGTGAATATGAATATGACCTGGTCTATTAAACCCTCTGGTCTATTAAAACCCTCAGTGAATATGACCTGGTCTATTAAACCCCTCAGTGAATATGAATATGACCTGGTCTATTAAACCTCAGTGAATATGAATATGACCTGGTCTATTAAACCCCTCAGTGGATATGACCTGGTCTATTAAACCCCTCAGTGAATATGACCTGGTCTATTAAACCCTCAGTGAATATGACCTGGTCTATTAAACCCCTCAGTGGATATGAAAACCCTCAGTGAATATGAATATGACCTGGTCTATTAAGCCACTCAGTGAATATGAATATGACCTGGTCTATTAAACCCTCAGTGGATATGACCTGGTCTATTAAACCCTCAGTGAATATGACCTGGTCTATTAAACCCCTCAGTGGATATGACCTGGTCTATTAAACCCCTCAGTGAATATGACCTGGTCTATTAAACCCCTCAGTGAATATGACCTGGTCTATTAAACCCCTCAGTGGATATGAATATGAATATGACCTGGTCTATTAAACCCCTCAGTGAATATGAATATGACCTGGTCTATTAAACCCTCAGTGAATATGACCTGGTCTATTAAACCCCTCAGTGGATATGACCTGGTCTATTAAACCCCTCAGTGAATATGAATATGACCTGGTCTATTAAACCCCTCAGTGAATATGACCTGGTCTATTAAACCCCTCAGTGAATATGACCTGGTCTATTAAACCCCTCAGTGAATATGACCTGGTCTATTAAACCCCTCAGTGAATATGAATATGAATATGAATATGACCTGGTCTATTAAACCCCTCAGTGAATATGACCTGGTCTATTAAACCCCTCAGTGAATATGACCTGGTCTATTAAACCCCTCAGTGAATATGAATATGACCTGGTCTAGTAAACCCCTCAGTGAATATGAATATGACCTGGTCTATTAAACCCTTCAGTGAATATGACCTGGTCTATTAAACCCCTCAGTGAATATGAATATGACCTGGTCTATTAAACCACTCAGTGAATATGAATATGACCTGGTCTATTAAACCCCTCAGTGAATATGACCTGGTCTATTAAACCCCTCAGTGAATATGACCTGGTCTATTAAACCCCTCAGTGAATATGACCTGGTCTTAAACCCTTAAACCCCTCAGTGAATATGAATATGACCTGGTCTATTAAACCCCTCAGTGAATATGACCTGGTCTATTAAACCCCTCAGTGAATATGACCTGGTCTATTAAACCCCTCAGTGGATATGAATATGACCTGGTCTATTAAACCCCTCAGTGAATATGACCTGGTCTATTAAACCCCTCAGTGAATATGACCTGGTCTATTAAACCCCTCAGTGAATATGAATATGACCTGGTCTATTAAACCCCTCAGTGAATATGACCTGGTCTATTAAACCCCTCAGTGAATATGACCTGGTCTATTAAACCCCTCAGTGGATATGAATATGACCTGGTCTATTAAACCCCTCAGTGAATATGAATATGACCTGGTCTATTAAACCCCTCAGTGAATATGAATATGACCTGGTCTATTAAACCCCTCAGTGGATATGAATATGACCTGGTCTATTAAACCACTCAGTGAATATGACCTGGTCTATTAAACCCCTCAGTGGATATGACCTGGTCTATTAAACCCCTCAGTGAATATGAATATGACCTGGTCTATTAAACCCCTCAGTGAATATGACCTGGTCTATAAACCCCTCAGTGGATATGACCTGGTCTATTAAACCCCTCAGTGGATATGACCTGGTCTATTAAACCCCTCAGTGAATATGAATATGACCTGGTCTATTAAACCCTCAGTGAATATGAATATGACCTGGTCTATTAAACCCCTCAGTGGATATGACCCCCTCAGTGAATATGAATATGACCTGGTCTCAGTGAATTAAACCCCCTGGTCCCTCAGTGAATATGACCTGGTCTATTAAACCCCTCAGTGAATATGACCTGGTCTATTAAACCCCTCAGTGAATATGACCTGGTCTATTAAACCCCTCAGTGAATATGACCTGGTCTATTAAACCCCTCAGTGGATATGACCTGGTCTATTAAACCCCTCAGTGAATATGACCTGGTCTATTAAACCCCTCAGTGAATATGAATATGACCTGGTCTATTAAACCCCTCAGTGAATATGACCTGGTCTATTAAACCCTCAGTGAATATGAATATGACCTGGTCTATTAAACCCCTCAGTGAATATGACCTGGTCTATTAAACCCCTCAGTGAATATGAATATGACCTGGTCTATTAAACCACTCAGTGAATATGAATATGACCTGGTCTATTAAACCCCTCAGTGAATATGACCTGGTCTATTAAACCACTCAGTGAATATGAATATGACCTGGTCTATTAAACCACTCAGTGAATATGACCTGGTCTATTAAACCACTCAGTGGATATGACCTGGTCTATTAAACCCCTCAGTGAATATGACCTGGTCTATTAAACCCCTCAGTGAATATGAATATGACCTGGTCTATTAAACCACTCAGTGAATATGAATATGACCTGGTCTATTAAACCACTCAGTGAATATGACCTGGTCTATTAAACCCCTCAGTGAATATGACCTGGTCTATTAAACCCTCAGTGGATATGACCTGGTCTATTAAACCACTCAGTGAATATGAATATGACCTGGTCTATTAAACCCCTCAGTGAATATGAATATGACCTGGTCTATTAAACCCCTCAGTGGATATGACCTGAAAACCCCTCAGTGAATATGACCTGGTCTATTAAACCCCTCAGTGAATATGACCTGGTCTATTAAACCACTCAGTGAATATGAATATGACCTGGTCTATTAAACCCCTCAGTGAATATGACCTGGTCTATTAAACCCCTCAGTGGATATGACCTGGTCTATTAAACCCCTCAGTGAATATGACCTGGTCTATTAAACCCCTCAGTGAATATGACCTGGTCTATTAAACCCCTCAGTGAATATGACCTGGTCTATTAAACCCCCTCAGTGAATATGACCTGGTCTATTAAACCCCTCAGTGGATATGATGATTAAACCCCTCAGTGGATATGACCTGGTCTATTAAACCACTCAGTGAATATGACCTGGTCTATTAAACCCCTCAGTGAATATGAATATGACCTGGTCTATTAAACCCCTCAGTGAATATGACCTGGTCTATTAAACCCCTCAGTGAATATGAATATGACCTGGTCTATTAAACCCCTCAGTGAATATGACCTGGTCTATTAAACCCCTCAGTGAATATGAATATGACCTGGTCTATTAAACCCCTCAGTGAATATGAATATGACCTGGTCTATTAAACCCCTCAGTGGATATGACCTGGTCTATTAAACCACTCAGTGAATATGAATATGACCTGGTCTATTAAACCACTCAGTGAATATGACCTGGTCTATTAAACCACTCAGTGGATATGACCTGGTCTATTAAACCCCTCAGTGAATATGACCTGGTCTATTAAACCCCTCAGTGAATATGACCTGGTCTATTAAACCACTCAGTGAATATGAATATGACCTGGTCTATTAAACCACTCAGTGAATATGAATATGACCTGGTCTATTAAACCCCTCAGTGAATATGACCTGGTCTATTAAACCCCTCAGTGGATATGACCTGGTCTATTAAACCCCTCAGTGGATATGACCTGGTCTATTAAACCCCTCAGTGAATATGAATATGACCTGGTCTATTAAACCCCTCAGTGAATATGAATATGACCTGGTCTATTAAACCCCTCAGTGAATATGACCTGGTCTATTAAACCCCTCAGTGAATATGACCTGGTCTATTAAACCCCTCAGTGGATATGACCTGGTCTATTAAACCACTCAGTGAATATGAATATGACCTGGTCTATTAAACCCCTCAGTGAATATGACCTGGTCTATTAAACCCCTCAGTGAATATGACCTGGTCTATTAAACCCCTCAGTGAATATGACCTGGTCTATTAAACCCCTCAGTGAATATGACCTGGTCTATTAAACCCCTCAGTGAATATGACCTGGTCTATTAAACCCCTCAGTGAATATGACCTGGTCTATTAAACCCCTCAGTGAATATGACCTGGTCTATTAAACCACTCAGTGAATATGACCTGGTCTATTAAACCCCTCAGTGAATATGACCTGGTCTATTAAACCCCTCAGTGAATATGACAGACCTGAATCAGTGAATATGACCTGGTCTATTAAACCCCTCAGTGGATATGAATATGACCTGGTCTATTAAACCCCTCAGTGAATATGACCTGGTCTATTAAACCCCTCAGTGAATATGACCTGGTCTATTAAACCCCTCAGTGGATATGAATATGACCTGGTCTATTAAACCACTCAGTGAATATGAATATGACCTGGTCTATTAAACCCCTCAGTGAATATGACCTGGTCTATTAAACCCCTCAGTGAATATGAATATGACCTGGTCTATTAAACCCCTCAGTGAATATGAATATGACCTGGTCTATTAAACCACTCAGTGAATATGAATATGACCTGGTCTATTAAACCACTCAGTGAATATGACCTGGTCTATTAAACCACTCAGTGAATATGACCTGGTCTATTAAACCCCTCAGTGAATATGACCTGGTCTATTAAACCCCTCAGTGAATATGACCTGGTCTATTAAACCCCTCAGTGAATATGAATATGACCTGGTCTATTAAACCACTCAGTGAATATGACCTGGTCTATTAAACCCCTCAGTGAATATGACCTGGTCTATTAAACCCCTCAGTGAATATGAATATGACCTGGTCTATTAAACCCCTCAGTGGATATGACCTGGTCTATTAAACCACTCAGTGAATATGACCTGGTCTATTAAACCCCTCAGTGAATATGACCTGGTCTATTAAACCACTCAGTGAATATGACCTGGTCTATTAAACCCCTCAGTGAATATGACCTGGTCTATTAAACCCCTCAGTGAATATGAATATGACCTGGTCTATTAAACCCCTCAGTGAATATGACCTGGTCTATTAAACCCCTCAGTGAATATGAATATGACCTGGTCTATTAAACCCCTCAGTGAATATGACCTGGTCTATTAAACCCCTCAGTGAATATGACCTGGTCTATTAAACCCTCAGTGAATATGAATATGACCTGGTCTATTAAACCACTCAGTGAATATGACCTGGTCTATTAAACCCCTCAGTGAATATGAATATGACCTGGTCTATTAAACCCTCAGTGAATATGACCTGGTCTATTAAACCCTCAGTGAATATGAATATGACCTGGTCTATTAAACCCCTCAGTGAATATGACCTGGTCTATTAAACCCCTCAGTGAATATGAATATGACCTGGTCTAGTAAACCCCTCAGTGAATATGAATATGAATATGAATATGACCTGGTCTATTAAACCCCTCAGTGAATATGACCTGGTCTATTAAACCCCTCAGTGAATATGAATATGACCTGGTCTATTAAACCCCTCAGTGAATATGACCTGGTCTATTAAACCCCTCAGTGAATATGAATATGACCTGGTCTATTAAACCCCTCAGTGAATATGAATATGACCTGGTCTATTAAACCCCTCAGTGAATATGACCTGGTCTATTAAACCCCTCAGTGAATATGAATATGACCTGGTCTATTAAACCCCTCAGTGAATATGACCTGGTCTATTAAACCCCTCAGTGGATATGACCTGGTCTATTAAACCACTCAGTGAATATGACCTGGTCTATTAAACCCCTCAGTGAATATGACCTGGTCTATTAAACCCCTCAGTGAATATGAATATGACCTGGTCTATTAAACCACTCAGTGAATATGAATATGACCTGGTCTATTAAACCCCTCAGTGAATATGACCTGGTCTATTAAACCCCTCAGTGAATATGACCTGGTCTATTAAACCCCTCAGTGAATATGACCTGGTCTATTAAACCCCTCAGTGAATATGACCTGGTCTATTAAACCCCTCAGTGAATATGAATATGACCTGGTCTATTAAACCCCTCAGTGGATATGACCTGGTCTATTAAACCACTCAGTGGATATGAATATGACCTGGTCTATTAAACCACTCAGTGAATATGACCTGGTCTATTAAACCCCTCAGTGGATATGACCTGGTCTATTAAACCACTCAGTGAATATGAATATGACCTGGTCTATTAAACCCTCAGTGAATATGACCTGGTCTATTAAACCCCCTCAGTGGATATGACCTGGTCTATTAAACCCCTCAGTGAATATGACCTGGTCTATTAAACCCCTCAGTGGATATGACCTGGTCTATAAACCACTCAGTGAATATGAATATGACCTGGTCTATTAAACCCTCAGTGAATATGACCTGGTCTATTAAACCCCTCAGTGAATATGACCTGGTCTATTAAACCCCTCAGTGGATATGACCTGGTCTATTAAACCACTCAGTGAATATGACCTGGTCTATTAAACCACTCAGTGAATATGAATATGACCTGGTCTATTAAACCCCTCAGTGAATATGACCTGGTCTATTAAACCCCTCAGTGAATATGACCTGGTCTATTAAACCCCTCAGTGAATATGACCTGGTCTATTAAACCCCTCAGTGAATATGACCTGGTCTATTAAACCCCTCAGTGAATATGACCTGGTCTATTAAACCACTCAGTGGATATGACCTGGTCTATTAAACCACTCAGTGAATATGAATATGACCTGGTCTATTAAACCCCTCAGTGAATATGACCTGGTCTATTAAACCCCTCAGTGAATATGAATATGACCTGGTCTATTAAACCCCTCAGTGAATATGACCTGGTCTATTAAACCCCTCAGTGAATATGACCTGGTCTATTAAACCCCTCAGTGAATATGACCTGGTCTATTAAACCCTCAGTGAATATGACCTGGTCTATTAAACCCCTCAGTGGATATGACCTGGTCTATTAAACCACTCAGTGAATATGAATATGACCTGGTCTATTAAACCCCTCAGTGAATATGACCTGGTCTATTAAACCCTCAGTGAATATGAATATGTCCTGGTCTATTAAACCCCTCAGTGAATATGACCTGGTCTATTAAACCCCTCAGTGAATATGAATATGACCTGGTCTATTAAACCCCTCAGTGGATATGACCTGGTCTATTAAACCCCTCAGTGAATATGACCTGGTCTATTAAACCCCTCAGTGGATATGACCTGGTCTAATAAACCCTCAGTGAATATGAATATGACCTGGTCTATTAAACCCCTCAGTGGATATGACCTGGTCTATTAAACCCCTCAGTGAATATGAATATGACCTGGTCTATTAAACCCCTCAGTGAATATGAATATGACCTGGTCTATTAAACCCCTCAGTGAATATGACCTGGTCTATTAAACCCCTCAGTGAATATGACCTGGTCTATTAAACCCCTCAGTGGATATGACCTGGTCTAATAAACCCCTCAGTGAATATGAATATGACCTGGTCTATTAAACCCCTCAGTGAATATGACCTGGTCTATTAAACCCCTCAGTGAATATGAATATGACCTGGTCTATTAAACCCCTCAGTGAATATGAATATGACCTGGTCTATTAAACCCCTCAGTGAATATGACCTGGTCTATTAAACCCCTCAGTGAATATGAATATGACCTGGTCTATTAAACCCCTCAGTGAATATGACCTGGTCTATTAAACCCCTCAGTGAATATGACCTGGTCTATTAAACCCCTCAGTGAATATGACCTGGTCTATTAAACCACTGGAATATGACTGGTCTAAAACCCCTCAGTGAATATGACCTGGTCTATTAAACCCTCAGTGAATATGACCTGGTCTATTAAACCCTCAGTGAATATGACCTGGTCTATTAAACCCTCAGTGAATATGACCTGGTCTATTAAACCCCTCAGTGAATATGACCTGGTCTATTAAACCCCTCAGTGAATATGACCTGGTCTATTAAACCCTCAGTGAATATGAATATGACCTGGTCTATTAAACCCTCAGTGAATATGACCTGGTCTATTAAACCCCTCAGTGAATATGACCTGGTCTATTAAACCCCTCAGTGAATATGAATATGACCTGGTCTATTAAACCCTCAGTGAATATTAAACCACTCAGTGAATATGACCTGGTCTATTAAACCCCTCAGTGAATATGAATATGACCTGGTCTATTAAACCCCTCAGTGAATATGACCTGGTCTATTAAACCCCTCAGTGAATATGACCTGGTCTATTAAACCCTCAGTGAATATGAATATGACCTGGTCTATTAAACCCCTATGAATATGACCTGGTCTATTAAACCCCTCAGTGAATATGACCTGGTCTATTAAACCCCTCAGTGAATATGACCTGGTCTATTAAACCCCTCAGTGAATATGACCTGGTCTATTAAACCCCCTCAGTGAATATGACCTGGTCTATTAAACCCCTCAGTGAATATGAATATGACCTGGTCTATTAAACCCCTCAGTGAATATGACCTGGTCTATTAAACCCCTCAGTGAATATGAATATGACCTGGTCTATTAAACCACTCAGTGAATATGACCTGGTCTATTAAACCCCTCAGTGAATATGACCTGGTCTATTAAACCCCTCAGTGAATATGACCTGGTCTATTAAACCCCTCAGTGGATATGAATATGACCTGGTCTATTAAACCCCTCAGTGGATATGACCTGGTCTATTAAACCCCTCAGTGAATATGACCTGGTCTATTAAACCCCTCAGTGAATATGACCTGGTCTATTAAACCCCTCAGTGAATATGAATATGACCTGGTCTATTAAACCCCTCAGTGAATATGACCTGGTCTATTAAACCCCTCAGTGAATATGACCTGGTCTATTAAACCACTCAGTGAATATGACCTGGTCTATTAAACCCCTCAGTGAATATGACCTGGTCTATTAAACCACTCAGTGAATATGACCTGGTCTATTAAACCCTCAGTGAATATGACCTGGTCTATTAAACCCCTCAGTGGATATGAATATGACCTGGTCTATTAAACCCTCAGTGAATATGACCTGGTCTATTAAACCCCTCAGTGAATATGACCTGGTCTATTAAACCCTCAGTGAATATGACCTGGTCTATTAAACCCTCAGTGAATATGACCTGGTCTATTAAACCCCTCAGTGAATATGACCTGGTCTATTAAACCCTCAGTGAATATGACCTGGTCTATTAAACCACTCAGTGAATATGACCTGGTCTATTAAACCCCTCAGTGAATATGACCTGGTCTATTAAACCACTCAGTGAATATGACCTGGTCTATTAAACCCCCCTCAGTGAATATGACCTGGTCTATTAAACCCCTCAGTGAATATGACCTGGTCTATTAAACCCCTCAGTGAATATGACCTGGTCTATTAAACCACTCAGTGAATATGACCTGGTCTATTAAACCCCTCAGTGAATATGACCTGGTCTATTAAACCCCTCAGTGAATATGACCTGGTCTATTAAACCACTCAGTGAATATGACCTGGTCTATTAAACCACTCAGTGAATATGACCTGGTCTATTAAACCCCTCAGTGAATATGACCTGGTCTATTAAACCCCTCAGTGAATATGACCTGGTCTATTAAACCCCTCAGTGAATATGACCTGGTCTATTAAACCCCTCAGTGAATATGACCTGGTCTATTAAACCCTCAGTGAATATGACCTGGTCTATTAAACCATGTGAATATGACCTGGTCTATTAAACCCCTCAGTGAATATGACCTGGTCTATTAAACCCTCAGTGGACATGAATATGACCTGGTCTATTAAACCCCTCAGTGAATATGAATATGACCTGGTCTATTAAACCACTCAGTGAATATGAATATGACCTGGTCTATTAAACCACTCAGTGAATATGACCTGGTCTATTAAACCACTCAGTGAATATGACCTGGTCTATTAAACCACTCAGTGAATATGACCTGGTCTATTAAACCCCTCAGTGAATATGACCTGGTCTATTAAACCCTCAGTGAATATGAATATGACCTGGTCTATTAAACCACTCAGTGAATATGACCTGGTCTATTAAACCACTCAGTGAATATGAATATGACCTGGTCTATTAAACCCCTCAGTGGATATGACCTGGTCTATTAAACCCCTCAGTGAATATGACCTGGTCTATTAAACCACTCAGTGAATATGACCTGGTCTATTAAACCCCTCATTGAATATGAATATGACCTGGTCTATTAAACCCTCAGTGAATATGAATATGACCTGGTCTATTAAACCCTCAGTGAATATGACCTGGTCTATTAAACCCCTCAGTGAATATGAATATGACCTGGTCTATTAAACCCCTCAGTGAATATGACCTGGTCTATTAAACCCCTCAGTGAATATGAATATGACCTGGTCTATTAAACCCTCAGTGAATATGACCTGGTCTATTAAACCCTCAGTGGATATGACCTGGTCTATTAAACCACTCAGTGAATATGACCTGGTCTATTAAACCCTCAGTGAATATGACCTGGTCTATTAAACCACTCAGTGAATATGACCTGGTCTATTAAACCACTCAGTGAATATGACCTGGTCTATTAAACCACTCAGTGAATATGACCTGGTCTATTAAACCACTCAGTGAATATGAATATGACCTGGTCTATTAAACCCCTCAGTGAATATGAATATGACCTGGTCTATTAAACCCCTCAGTGAATATGAATATGACCTGGTCTATTAAACCCCTCAGTGAATATGACCTGGTCTATTAAACCCCTCAGTGAATATGAATATGACCTGGTCTATTAAACCCCTCAGTGAATATGACCTGGTCTATTAAACCCCTCAGTGAATATGACCTGGTCTATTAAACCCCTCAGTGAATATGAATATGACCTGGTCTATTAAACCCCTCAGTGGATATGACCTGGTCTATTAAACCCCTCAGTGGATATGACCTGGTCTATTAAACCCTCAGTGAATATGACCTGGTCTATTAAACCCCTCAGTGGATATGACCTGGTCTATTAAACCACTCAGTGGATATGACCTGGTCTATTAAACCCCTCAGTGGATATGACCTGGTCTATTAAACCACTCAGTGAATATGAATATGACCTGGTCTATTAAACCCCTCAGTGGATATGACCTGGTCTATTAAACCCTCAGTGGATATGACCTGGTCTATTAAACCCCTCAGTGGATATGACCTGGTCTATTAAACCACTCAGTGAATATGAATATGACCTGGTCTATTAAACCACTCAGTGAATATGAATATGACCTGGTCTATTAAACCCCTCAGTGGATATGACCTGGTCTATTAAACCACTCAGTGAATATGACCTGGTCTATTAAACCCCTCAGTGGATATGACCTGGTCTATTAAACCACTCAGTGAATATGACCTGGTCTATTAAACCCCTCAGTGGATATGACCTGGTCTATTAAACCGCTCAGTGAATATGACCTGGTCTATTAAACCCTCAGTGGATATGACCTGGTCTATTAAACCACTCAGTGGATATGACCTGGTCTATTAAACCACTCAGTGAATATGACCTGGTCTATTAAACCCCTCAGTGGATATGACCTGGTCTATTAAACCACTCAGTGGATATGACCTGGTCTATTAAACCCTCAGTGGATATGACCTGGTCTATTAAACCCTCAGTGAATATGACCTGGTCTATTAAACCCCTCAGTGAATATGACCTGGTCTATTAAACCCCTCAGTGGATATGACCTGGTCTATTAAACCCCTCAGTGGATATGACCTGGTCTATTAAACCACTCAGTGGATATGACCTGGTCTATTAAACCCCTCAGTGGATATGACCTGGTCTATTAAACCCCTCAGTGAATATGACCTGGTCTATTAAACCACTCAGTGAATATGACCTGGTCTATTAAACCCCTCAGTGGATATGACCTGGTCTATTAAACCCCTCAGTGGATATGACCTGGTCTATTAAACCCCTCAGTGAATATGACCTGGTCTATTAAACCCCTCAGTGAATATGACCTGGTCTATTAAACCCCTCAGTGAATATGAATATGACCTGGTCTATTAAACCCCTCAGTGAATATGAATATGACCTGGTCTATTAAACCCCTCAGTGAATATGACCTGGTCTATTAAACCCCTCAGTGAATATGAATATGACCTGGTCTATTAAACCCCTCAGTGAATATGACCTGGTCTATTAAACCCTCAGTGAATATGAATATGACCTGGTCTATTAAACCCCTCAGTGAATATGACCTGGTCTATTAAACCCCTCAGTGGATATGAATATGACCTGGTCTATTAAACCACTCAGTGAATATGAATATGACCTGGTCTATTAAACCCCCTCAGTGAATATGACCTGGTCTATTAAACCCCTCAGTGAATATGACCTGGTCTATTAAACCCCCTCAGTGAATATGACCTGGTCTATTAAACCCCTCAGTGAATATGAATATGACCTGGTCTATTAAACCACTCAGTGAATATGACCTGGTCTATTAAACCCCTCAGTGAATATGAATATGACCTGGTCTATTAAACCCCTCAGTGAATATGACCTGGTCTATTAAACCCCTCAGTGAATATGAATATGACCTGGTCTATTAAACCCCTCAGTGAATATGAATATGACCTGGTCTATTAAACCCCTCAGTGGATATGACCTGGTCTATTAAACCACTCAGTGAATATGACCTGGTCTATTAAACCCTCAGTGGATATGACCTGGTCTATTAAACCCCTCAGTGAATATGACCTGGTCTATTAAACCCCTCAGTGAATATGACCTGGTCTATTAAACCCCTCAGTGGATATGACCTGGTCTATTAAACCACTCAGTGGATATGACCTGGTCTATTAAACCCCTCAGTGGATATGACCTGGTCTATTAAACCACTCAGTGAATATGAATATGACCTGGTCTATTAAACCCCTCAGTGGATATGACCTGGTCTATTAAACCACTCAGTGGATATGACCTGGTCTATTAAACCCCTCAGTGGATATGACCTGGTCTATTAAACCACTCAGTGAATATGAATATGACCTGGTCTATTAAACCACTCAGTGAATATGAATATGACCTGGTCTATTAAACCCCTCAGTGAATATGACCTGGTCTATTAAACCACTCAGTGAATATGACCTGGTCTATTAAACCCCTCAGTGGATATGACCTGGTCTATTAAACCGCTCAGTGGATATGACCTGGTCTATTAAACCCCTCAGTGGATATGACCTGGTCTATTAAACCGCTCAGTGAATATGACCTGGTCTATTAAACCCCTCAGTGGATATGACCTGGTCTATTAAACCACTCAGTGGATATGACCTGGTCTATTAAACCACTAGTGAATATGACCTGGTCTATTAAACCCCTCAGTGGATATGACCTGGTCTATTAAACCCCTCAGTGAATATGACCTGGTCTATTAAACCCCTCAGTGAATATGACCTGGTCTATTAAACCCCTCAGTGAATATGACCTGGTCTATTAAACCCCTCAGTGAATATGAATATGACCTGGTCTATTAAACCCCTCAGTGAATATGACCTGGTCTATTAAACCCCTCAGTGAATATGAATATGACCTGGTCTATTAAACCCCTCAGTGAATATGACCTGGTCTATTAAACCCCTCAGTGAATATGACCTGGTCTATTAAACCCCTCAGTGGATATGACCTGGTCTATTAAACCCCTCAGTGAATATGACCTGGTCTATTAAACCCTCAGTGAATATGACCTGGTCTATTAAACCCTCAGTGGATATGAATATGACCTGGTCTATTAAACCCTCAGTGATATGACCTGGTCTATTAAACCCCTCAGTGAATATGACCTGGTCTATTAAACCCCTCAGTGGATATGACCTGGTCTATTAAACCCCTCAGTGGATATGACCTGGTCTATTAAACCCCTCAGTGGATATGACCTGGTCTATTAAACCCCTCAGTGAATATGACCTGGTCTATTAAACCCCTCAGTGGATATGACCTGGTCTATTAAACCACTCAGTGGATATGAATATGACCTGGTCTATTAAACCCCTCAGTGAATATGACCTGGTCTATTAAACCCCTCAGTGAATATGACCTGGTCTATTAAACCCCTCAGTGAATATGACCTGGTCTATTAAACCCCTCAGTGAATATGACCTGGTCTATTAAACCCCTCAGTGGATATGACCTGGTCTATTAAACCCCTCAGTGAATATGAATATGACCTGGTCTATTAAACCCCTCAGTGAATATGACCTGGTCTATTAAACCCCTCAGTGAATATGACCTGGTCTATTAAACCCCTCAGTGAATATGACCTGGTCTATTAAACCACTCAGTGAATATGAATATGACCTGGTCTATTAAACCCCTCAGTGGATATGACCTGGTCTATTAAACCCCTCAGTGAATATGAATATGACCTGGTCTATTAAACCCCTCAGTGAATATGACCTGGTCTATTAAACCCCTCAGTGAATATGACCTGGTCTATTAAACCCCTCAGTGAATATGAATATGACCTGGTCTATTAAACCCCTCAGTGAATATGAATATGACCTGGTCTATTAAACCCCTCAGTGAATATGACCTGGTCTATTAAACCCTCAGTGAATATGACCTGGTCTATTAAACCCCTCAGTGAATATGAATATGACCTGGTCTATTAAACCCCTCAGTGAATATGACCTGGTCTATTAAACCCTCAGTGAATATGACCTGGTCTATTAAACCCCTCAGTGAATATGAATATGACCTGGTCTATTAAACCCCTCAGTGAATATGACCTGGTCTATTAAACCCCTCAGTGAATATGACCTGGTCTATTAAACCCCTCAGTGAATATGACCTGGTCTATTAAACCCCTCAGTGAATATGACCTGGTCTATTAAACCCTCAGTGAATATGACCTGGTCTATTAAACCCTCAGTGGATATGACCTGGTCTATTAAACCCCTCAGTGGATATGACCTGGTCTATTAAACCCCTCAGTGGATATGACCTGGTCTATTAAACCACTCAGTGGATATGACCTGGTCTATTAAACCACTCAGTGGATATGACCTGGTCTATTAAACCACTCAGTGGATATGACCTGGTCTATTAAACCACTCAGTGGATATGACCTGGTCTATTAAACCACTCAGTGGATATGACCTGGTCTATTAAACCACTCAGTGGATATGACCTGGTCTATTAAACCACTCAGTGGATATGACCTGGTCTATTAAACCACTCAGTGGATATGACCTGGTCTATTAAACCCCTCAGTGGATATGACCTGGTCTATTAAACCCCTCAGTGAATATGACCTGGTCTATTAAACCCCTCAGTGAATATGACCTGGTCTATTAAACCCCTCAGTGAATATGACCTGGTCTATTAAACCCCTCAGTGAATATGACCTGGTCTATTAAACCCCTCAGTGAATATGAATATGACCTGGTCTATTAAACCCCTCAGTGAATATGACCTGGTCTATTAAACCCCTCAGTGAATATGACCTGGTCTATTAAACCCCTCAGTGAATATGAATATGACCTGGTCTATTAAACCCCTCAGTGAATATGAATATGACCTGGTCTATTAAACCCCTCAGTGAATATGACCTGGTCTATTAAACCCTCAGTGAATATGACCTGGTCTATTAAACCCTCAGTGGATATGACCTGGTCTATTAAACCCCTCAGTGAATATGAATATGACCTGGTCTATTAAACCCTCAGTGAATATGACCTGGTCTATTAAACCCCTCAGTGAATATGACCTGGTCTATTAAACCACTCAGTGAATATGAATATGACCTGGTCTATTAAACCCCTCAGTGGATATGACCTGGTCTATTAAACCCTCAGTGAATATGACCTGGTCTATTAAACCCTCAGTGGATATGACCTGGTCTATTAAACCCTCAGTGAATATGACCTGGTCTATTAAACCCTCAGTGGATATGACCTGGTCTATTAAACCACTCAGTGGATATGACCTGGTCTATTAAACCACTCAGTGAATATGACCTGGTCTATTAAACCCCTCAGTGGATATGACCTGGTCTATTAAACCACTCAGTGGATATGACCTGGTCTATTAAACCCTCAGTGGATATGACCTGGTCTATTAAACCCCCCTCAGTGAATATGACCTGGTCTATTAAACCACTCAGTGAATATGACCTGGTCTATTAAACCACTCAGTGAATATGACCTGGTCTATTAAACCCTCAGTGAATATGAATATGACCTGGTCTATTAAACCCCTCAGTGAATATGAATATGACCTGGTCTATTAAACCCCTCAGTGGATATGACCTGGTCTATTAAACCCCTCAGTGAATATGACCTGGTCTATTAAACCCCTCAGTGGATATGACCTGGTCTATTAAACCCCTCAGTGAATATGACCTGGTCTATTAAACCCCTCAGTGAATATGACCTGGTCTATTAAACCCCTCAGTGGATATGAATATGACCTGGTCTATTAAACCCCTCAGTGGATATGACCTGGTCTATTAAACCCCTCAGTGAATATGACCTGGTCTATTAAACCCCTCAGTGGATATGACCTGGTCTATTAAACCCCTCAGTGAATACCTGGTCTACCCCTCAGTGGATATGACCTGGTCTATTAAACCCCTCAGTGAATATGACCTGGTCTATTAAACCCCTCAGTGGATATGACCTGGTCTAATAAACCACTCAGTGAATATGAATATGACCTGGTCTATTAAACCCTCAGTGAATATGACCTGGTCTATTAAACCCCTCAGTGAATATGACCTGGTCTATTAAACCCCTCAGTGAATATGACCTGGTCTATTAAACCCCTCAGTGAATATGACCTGGTCTATTAAACCCTCAGTGGATATGACCTGGTCTATTAAACCCTCAGTGAATATGAATATGACCTGGTCTATTAAACCCCTCAGTGAATATGACCTGGTCTATTAAACCCTCAGTGAATATGACCTGGTCTATTAAACCCCTCAGTGAATATGACCTGGTCTATTAAACCACTCAGTGAATATGAATATGACCTGGTCTATTAAACCCCTCAGTGGATATGACCTGGTCTATTAAACCCTCAGTGAATATGAATATGACCTGGTCTATTAAACCCCTCAGTGAATATGACCTGGTCTATTAAACCCCTCAGTGAATATGACCTGGTCTATTAAACCCCTCAGTGAATATGAATATGACCTGGTCTATTAAACCCCTCAGTGAATATGAATATGACCTGGTCTATTAAACCCCTCAGTGAATATGACCTGGTCTATTAAACCCCTCAGTGAATATGACCTGGTCTATTAAACCCCTCAGTGAATATGAATATGACCTGGTCTATTAAACCCCTCAGTGAATATGACCTGGTCTATTAAACCCCTCAGTGAATATGACCTGGTCTATTAAACCCCTCAGTGGATATGAATATGACCTGGTCTATTAAACCCCTCAGTGAATATGACCTGGTCTATTAAACCCCTCAGTGAATATGACCTGGTCTATTAAACCCCTCAGTGAATATGACCTGGTCTATTAAACCCCTCAGTGAATATGACCTGGTCTATTAAACCCCTCAGTGAATATGACCTGGTCTATTAAACCCCTCAGTGGATATGACCTGGTCTATTAAACCCCTCAGTGAATATGACCTGGTCTATTAAACCCCTCAGTGGATATGACCTGGTCTATTAAACCCCTCAGTGAATATGACCTGGTCTATTAAACCCCTCAGTGGATATGACCTGGTCTATTAAACCCCTCAGTGAATATGACCTGGTCTATTAAACCCCTCAGTGGATATGACCTGGTCTATTAAACCACTCAGTGGATATGACCTGGTCTATTAAACCACTCAGTGAATATGACCTGGTCTATTAAACCACTCAGTGAATATGACCTGGTCTATTAAACCACTCAGTGGATATGACCTGGTCTATTAAACCCTCAGTGGATATGACCTGGTCTATTAAACCCCTCAGTGAATATGACCTGGTCTATTAAACCCCTCAGTGAATATGACCTGGTCTATTAAACCACTCAGTGAATATGAATATGACCTGGTCTATTAAACCCCTCAGTGGATATGACCTGGTCTATTAAACCCCTCAGTGAATATGAATATGACCTGGTCTATTAAACCCCTCAGTGAATATGACCTGGTCTATTAAACCCCTCAGTGAATATGACCTGGTCTATTAAACCCCTCAGTGAATATGAATATGACCTGGTCTATTAAACCCCTCAGTGAATATGAATATGACCTGGTCTATTAAACCCCTCAGTGAATATGACCTGGTCTATTAAACCCCTCAGTGAATATGACCTGGTCTATTAAACCCCTCAGTGGATATGACCTGGTCTATTAAACCACCTCAGTGAATATGAATATGACCTGGTCTATTAAACCCCTCAGTGAATATGACCTGGTCTATTAAACCCTCAGTGAATATGACCTGGTCTATTAAACCACTCAGTGAATATGAATATGACCTGGTCTATTAAACCCCTCAGTGAATATGACCTGGTCTATTAAACCACTCAGTGAATATGACCTGGTCTAAAACCCTCAGTGAATATGACCTGGTCTATTAAACCCTCAGTGAATATGACCTGGTCTATTAAACCCCTCAGTGGATATGACCTGGTCTATTAAACCACTCAGTGGATATGACCTGGTCTATTAAACCACTCAGTGAATATGACCTGGTCTATTAAACCCTCAGTGGATATGACCTGGTCTATTAAACCACTCAGTGGATATGACCTGGTCTATTAAACCCTCAGTGGATATGACCTGGTCTATTAAACCCCTCAGTGAATATGACCTGGTCTATTAAACCCCTCATTGAATATGACCTGGTCTATTAAACCACTCAGTGGATATGAATATGACCTGGTCTATTAAACCCCTCAGTGAATATGAATATGACCTGGTCTATTAAACCCCTCAGTGAATATGACCTGGTCTATTAAACCCCTCAGTGAATATGAATATGACCTGGTCTATTAAACCCCTCAGTGGATATGAATATGACCTGGTCTATTAAACCACTCAGTGAATATGAATATGACCTGGTCTATTAAACCCCTCAGTGAATATGAATATGACCTGGTCTATTAAACCCCTCAGTGAATATGACCTGGTCTATTAAACCCCTCAGTGAATATGACCTGGTCTATTAAACCCCTCAGTGAATATGAATATGACCTGGTCTATTAAACCCCTCAGTGAATATGACCTGGTCTATTAAACCCCTCAGTGAATATGAATATGACCTGGTCTATTAAACCCCTCAGTGAATATGACCTGGTCTATTAAACCACTCAGTGAATATGAATATGACCTGGTCTATTAAACCCCTCAGTGAATATGAATATGACCTGGTCTATTAAACCCCTCAGTGGATATGACCTGGTCTATTAAACCCCTCAGTGAATATGACCTGGTCTATTAAACCCCTCAGTGAATATGAATATGACCTGGTCTATTAAACCCCTCAGTGGATATGACCTGGTCTATTAAACCCCTCAGTGAATATGAATATGACCTGGTCTATTAAACCCTCAGTGGATATGACCTGGTCTATTAAACCCTCAGTGAATATGACCTGGTCTATTAAACCCCTCAGTGGATATGACCTGGTCTATTAAACCACTCAGTGGATATGACCTGGTCTATTAAACCCTCAGTGGATATGACCTGGTCTATTAAACCACTCAGTGAATATGAATATGACCTGGTCTATTAAACCCCCAGTGGATATGACCTGGTCTATTAAACCACTCAGTGGATATGACCTGGTCTATTAAACCCCTCAGTGGATATGACCTGGTCTATTAAACCCCTCAGTGAATATGACCTGGTCTATTAAACCACTCAGTGAATATGACCTGGTCTATTAAACCACTCAGTGAATATGAATATGACCTGGTCTATTAAACCCTCAGTGAATATGACCTGGTCTATTAAACCCCTCAGTGAATATGACCTGGTCTATTAAACCCCTCAGTGAATATGAATATGACCTGGTCTATTAAACCCCTCAGTGAATATGACCTGGTCTATTAAACCCCTCAGTGGATATGACCTGGTCTATTAAACCACTCAGTGAATATGACCTGGTCTATTAAACCCCTCAGTGAATATGACCTGGTCTATTAAACCACTCAGTGAATATGACCTGGTCTATTAAACCCCTCAGTGGATATGACCTGGTCTATTAAACCACTCAGTGAATATGACCTGGTCTATTAAACCCCTCAGTGAATATGACCTGGTCTATTAAACCCCTCAGTGAATATGACCTGGTCTATTAAACCCCTCAGTGAATATGACCTGGTCTATTAAACCACTCAGTGAATATGAATATGACCTGGTCTATTAAACCCCTCAGTGAATATGACCTGGTCTATTAAACCCCTCAGTGAATATGAATATGACCTGGTCTATTAAACCACTCAGTGAATATGACCTGGTCTATTAAACCACTCAGTGAATATGAATATGACCTGGTCTATTAAACCCCTCAGTGAATATGACCTGGTCTATTAAACCACTCAGTGAATATGACCTGGTCTATTAAACCCCTCAGTGAATATGACCTGGTCTATTAAACCCCTCAGTGAATATGACCTGGTCTATTAAACCCCTCAGTGAATATGACCTGGTCTATTAAACCCCTCAGTGAATATGACCTGGTCTATTAAACCCCTCAGTGGATATGACCTGGTCTATTAAACCCCTCAGTGGATATGAATATGACCTGGTCTATTAAACCCCTCAGTGGATATGACCTGGTCTATTAAACCCTCAGTGAATATGACCTGGTCTATTAAACCCCTCAGTGAATATGACCTGGTCTATTAAACCCCTCAGTGAATATGACCTGGTCTATTAAACCCCTCAGTGGATATGAATATGACCTGGTCTATTAAACCCCTCAGTGGATATGACCTGGTCTATTAAACCCCTCAGTGAATATGACCTGGTCTATTAAACCCTCAGTGAATATGACCTGGTCTATTAAACCCTCAGTGAATATGACCTGGTCTATTAAACCCCTCAGTGAATATGACCTGGTCTATTAAACCCCTCAGTGAATATGACCTGGTCTATTAAACCCCTCAGTGAATATGACCTGGTCTATTAAACCCCTCAGTGGATATGACCTGGTCTATTAAACCCCTCAGTGGATATGACCTGGTCTATTAAACCCCTCAGTGAATATGACCTGGTCTATTAAACCCCTCAGTGGATATGACCTGGTCTAATAAACCACTCAGTGAATATGAATATGACCTGGTCTATTAAACCCTCAGTGAATATGACCTGGTCTATTAAACCCCTCAGTGAATATGAATATGACCTGGTCTATTAAACCCTCAGTGGATATGACCTGGTCTAATAAACCACTCAGTGAATATGAATATGACCTGGTCTATTAAACCCCTCAGTGGATATGACCTGGTCTAATAAACCACTCAGTGAATATGAATATGACCTGGTCTATTAAACCCCTCAGTGGATATGACCTGGTCTATTAAACCCCTCAGTGAATATGACCTGGTCTATTAAACCCTCAGTGAATATGACCTGGTCTATTAAACCCCTCAGTGGATATGACCTGGTCTATTAAACCCCTCAGTGAATATGAATATGACCTGGTCTATTAAACCCCTCAGTGAATATGACCTGGTCTATTAAACCCCTCAGTGAATATGAATATGACCTGGTCTATTAAACCCTCAGTGAATATGAATATGACCTGGTCTATTAAACCCCTCAGTGAATATGACCTGGTTTATTAAACCCTCAGTGGATATGAATATGACCTGGTTTATTAAACCCCTCAGTGGATATGACCTGGTCTATTAAACCCTCAGTGAATATGACCTGGTTTATTAAACCCCTCAGTGAATATGAATATGACCTGGTTTATTAAACCCCTCAGTGAATATGACCTGGTTTATTAAACCCCTCAGTGAATATGAATATGACCTGGTTTATTAAACCCCTCAGTGGATATGACCTGGTCTATTAAACCCCTCAGTGGATATGACCTGGTCTAATAAACCACTCAGTGAATATGAATATGACCTGGTCTATTAAACCCCTCAGTGAATATGACCTGGTCTATTAAACCCCTCAGTGAATATGACCTGGTCTATTAAACCCCTCAGTGAATATGACCTGGTCTATTAAACCCCTCAGTGAATATGACCTGGTCTATTAAACCCCTCAGTGGATATGACCTGGTCTATTAAACCACTCAGTGGATATGAATATGACCTGGTCTATTAAACCCCTCAGTGAATATGACCTGGTCTATTAAACCCCTCAGTGAATATGACCTGGTCTATTAAACCCCTCAGTGAATATGAATATGACCTGGTCTATTAAACCCCTCAGTGAATATGACCTGGTCTATTAAACCACTCAGTGAATATGACCTGGTCTATTAAACCCCTCAGTGAATATGACCTGGTCTATTAAACCACTCAGTGAATATGAATATGACCTGGTCTATTAAACCCCTCAGTGGATATGACCTGGTCTATTAAACCCTCAGTGAATATGAATATGACCTGGTCTATTAAACCCTCAGTGAATATGACCTGGTCTATTAAACCCTCAGTGAATATGAATATGACCTGGTCTATTAAACCCCTCAGTGAATATGACCTGGTCTATTAAACCCCTCAGTGAATATGACCTGGTCTATTAAACCACTCAGTGAATATGAATATGACCTGGTCTATTAAACCCCTCAGTGAATATGAATATGACCTGGTCTATTAAACCCTCAGTGAATATGACCTGGTCTATTAAACCCTCAGTGAATATGACCTGGTCTATTAAACCACTCAGTGAATATGACCTGGTCTATTAAACCCCTCAGTGGATATGAATATGACCTGGTCTATTAAACCCCTCAGTGAATATGACCTGGTCTATTAAACCACTCAGTGAATATGACCTGGTCTATTAAACCCCTCAGTGAATATGACCTGGTCTATTAAACCACTCAGTGAATATGACCTGGTCTATTAAACCACTCAGTGAATATGACCTGGTCTATTAAACCCCTCAGTGAATATGACCTGGTCTATTAAACCCCTCAGTGAATATGAATATGACCTGGTCTATTAAACCCCTCAGTGAATATGACCTGGTCTATTAAACCCCTCAGTGAATATGAATATGACCTGGTCTATTAAACCCCTCAGTGAATATGACCTGGTCTATTAAACCACTCAGTGAATATGACCTGGTCTATTAAACCACTCAGTGAATATGACCTGGTCTATTAAACCCCTCAGTGAATATGACCTGGTCTATTAAACCCCTCAGTGAATATGAATATGACCTGGTCTATTAAACCCCTCAGTGAATATGACCTGGTCTATTAAACCCCTCAGTGAATATGACCTGGTCTATTAAACCACTCAGTGAATATGAATATGACCTGGTCTATTAAACCCCTCAGTGGATATGACCTATTAAACCCCTCAGTGAATATGAATATGACCTGGTCTATTAAACCCCTCAGTGAATATGACCTGGTCTATTAAACCACTCAGTGGATATGACCTGGTCTATTAAACCCCTCAGTGAATATGAATATGACCTGGTCTATTAAACCCCTCAGTGAATATGAATATGACCTGGTCTATTAAACCCCTCAGTGAATATGACCTGGTCTATTAAACCCCTCAGTGAATATGAATATGACCTGGTCTATTAAACCCCTCAGTGGATATGAATATGACCTGGTCTATTAAACCCCTCAGTGAATATGACCTGGTCTATTAAACCCCTCAGTGAATATGACCTGGTCTATTAAACCCCTCAGTGAATATGACCTGGTCTATTAAACCCCTCAGTGAATATGACCTGGTCTATTAAACCCCTCAGTGAATATGACCTGGTCTATTAAACCCCTCAGTGAATATGAATATGACCTGGTCTATTAAACCACTCAGTGAATATGAATATGACCTGGTCTATTAAACCACTCAGTGAATATGACCTGGTCTATTAAACCACTCAGTGAATATGACCTGGTCTATTAAACCCCTCAGTGAATATGACCTGGTCTATTAAACTCCTCAGTGAATATGAATATGACCTGGTCTATTAAACCCCTCAGTGAATATGACCTGGTCTATTAAACCCCTCAGTGGATATGACCTGGTCTATTAAACCCCTCAGTGAATATGAATATGACCTGGTCTATTAAACCCCTCAGTGAATATGACCTGGTCTATTAAACCCCTCAGTGAATATGAATATGACCTGGTCTATTAAACCCCTCAGTGGATATGACCTGGTCTATTAAACCCCTCAGTGAATATGAATATGACCTGGTCTATTAAACCCCTCAGTGAATATGAATATGACCTGGTCTATTAAACCCCTCAGTGAATATGACCTGGTCTATTAAACCCCTCAGTGAATATGAATATGACCTGGTCTATTAAACCCCTCAGTGAATATGACCTGGTCTATTAAACCCCTCAGTGGATATGACCTGGTCTATTAAACCCCTCAGTGAATATGACCTGGTCTATTAAACCCCTCAGTGAATATGAATATGACCTGGTCTATTAAACCCCTCAGTGAATATGAATATGACCTGGTCTATTAAACCCCTCAGTGAATATGACCTGGTCTATTAAACCCCTCAGTGAATATGAATATGACCTGGTCTATTAAACCCCTCAGTGAATATGAATATGACCTGGTCTATTAAACCACTCAGTGGATATGACCTGGTCTATTAAACCCCTCAGTGGATATGACCTGGTCTATTAAACCCCTCAGTGAATATGACCTGGTCTATTAAACCCCTCAGTGAATATAAAGCCTGGTCTATTAAACCACTCAGTGGATATGACCTGGTCTATTAAACCCCTCAGTGAATATGACCTGGTCTATTAAACCCCTCAGTGGATATGAATATGACCTGGTCTATTAAACCCCTCAGTGAATATGACCTGGTCTATTAAACCCCTCAGTGAATATGACCTGGTCTATTAAACCCCTCAGTGAATATGAATATGACCTGGTCTATTAAACCCCTCAGTGAATATGACCTGGTCTATTAAACCACTCAGTGAATATGAATATGACCTGGTCTATTAAACCACTCAGTGAATATGAATATGACCTGGTCTATTAAACCACTCAGTGAATATGAATATGACCTGGTCTATTAAACCCCTCAGTGAATATGACCTGGTCTATTAAACCCCTCAGTGAATATGACCTGGTCTATTAAACCCCTCAGTGAATATGACCTGGTCTATTAAACCCCTCAGTGGATATGAATATGACCTGGTCTATTAAACCCCTCAGTGAATATGACCTGGTCTATTAAACCCCTCAGTGAATATGAATATGACCTGGTCTATTAAACCACTCAGTGAATATGAATATGACCTGGTCTATTAAACCACTCAGTGAATATGACCTGGTCTATTAAACCACTCAGTGAATATGACCTGGTCTATTAAACCACTCAGTGAATATGACCTGGTCTATTAAACCCCTCAGTGAATATGACCTGGTCTATTAAACCCCTCAGTGGATATGACCTGGTCTATTAAACCCCTCAGTGAATATGAATATGACCTGGTCTATTAAACCCCTCAGTGAATATGACCTGGTCTATTAAACCCTCAGTGAATATGACCTGGTCTATTAAACCCCTCAGTGAATATGAATATGACCTGGTCTATTAAACCCCTCAGTGAATATGACCTGGTCTATTAAACCCTCAGTGAATATGAATATGACCTGGTCTATTAAACCCCTCAGTGGATATGACCTGGTCTATTAAACCCCTCAGTGAATATGAATATGACCTGGTCTATTAAACCCTCAGTGAATATGAATATGACCTGGTCTATTAAACCCCTCAGTGAATATGACCTGGTCTATTAAACCCCTCAGTGAATATGACCTGGTCTATTAAACCCCTCAGTGAATATGAATATGACCTGGTCTATTAAACCCCTCAGTGGATATGACCTGGTCTATTAAACCCCTCAGTGAATATGACCTGGTCTATTAAACCCCTCAGTGAATATGAATATGACCTGGTCTATTAAACCCCTCAGTGAATATGAATATGACCTGGTCTATTAAACCCCTCAGTGAATATGAATATGACCTGGTCTATTAAACCCCTCAGTGAATATGACCTGGTCTATTAAACCCCTCAGTGAATATGAATATGACCTGGTCTATTAAACCCCTCAGTGAATATGAATATGACCTGGTCTATTAAACCACTCAGTGAATATGACCTGGTCTATTAAACCCCTCAGTGGATATGACCTGGTCTATTAAACCCCTCAGTGAATATGACCTGGTCTATTAAACCCTCAGTGAATATAAAGCCTGGTCTATTAAACCACTCAGTGGATATGACCTGGTCTATTAAACCCCTCAGTGAATATGACCTGGTCTATTAAACCCCTCAGTGGATATGACCTGGTCTATTAAACCCTCAGTGAATATGAATATGACCTGGTCTATTAAACCCCTCAGTGGATATGACCTGGTCTATTAAACCCCTCAGTGAATATGACCTGGTCTATTAAACCCCTCAGTGAATATGACCTGGTCTATTAAACCACTCAGTGGATATGACCTGGTCTATTAAACCCCTCAGTGAATATGACCTGGTCTATTAAACCCCTCAGTGAATATGAATATGACCTGGTCTATTAAACCACTCAGTGAATATGAATATGACCTGGTCTATTAAACCCCTCAGTGAATATGAATATGACCTGGTCTATTAAACCCCTCAGTGAATATGACCTGGTCTATTAAACCCCTCAGTGAATATGACCTGGTCTATTAAACCCCTCAGTGGATATGACCTGGTCTATTAAACCCCTCAGTGGATATGACCTGGTCTATTAAACCCCTCAGTGAATATGACCTGGTCTATTAAACCACTCAGTGAATATGACCTGGTCTATTAAACCCCTCAGTGAATATGACCTGGTCTATTAAACCCCTCAGTGGATATGACCTGGTCTATTAAACCCCTCAGTGAATATGACCTGGTCTATTAAACCCCTCAGTGAATATGAATATGACCTGGTCTATTAAACCCCTCAGTGGATATGACCTGGTCTATTAAACCACTCAGTGAATATGACCTGGTCTATTAAACCCCTCAGTGAATATGACCTGGTCTATTAAACCCCTCAGTGAATATGACCTGGTCTATTAAACCCCTCAGTGAATATGAATATGACCTGGTCTATTAAACCCCTCAGTGGATATGAATATGACCTGGTCTATTAAACCACTCAGTGAATATGACCTGGTCTATTAAACCACTCAGTGAATATGACCTGGTCTATTAAACCCTCAGTGAATATGAATATGACCTGGTCTATTAAACCCCTCAGTGGATATGACCTGGTCTATTAAACCCCTCAGTGGATATGACCTGGTCTATTAAACCACTCAGTGAATATGACCTGGTCTATTAAACCCTCAGTGGATATGACCTGGTCTATTAAACCCCTCAGTGGATATGACCTGGTCTATTAAACCCCTCAGTGAATATGACCTGGTCTATTAAACCCCTCAGTGAATATGACCTGGTCTATTAAACCACTCAGTGAATATGACCTGGTCTATTAAACCCCTCAGTGAATATGACCTGGTCTATTAAACCCCTCAGTGAATATGACCTGGTCTATTAAACCCCTCAGTGAATATGACCTGGTCTATTAAACCCCTCAGTGAATATGACCTGGTCTATTAAACCCCTCAGTGAATATGACCTGGTCTATTAAACCACTCAGTGAATATGACCTGGTCTATTAAACCCCTCAGTGGATATGACCTGGTCTATTAAACCCCTCAGTGAATATGACCTGGTCTATTAAACCCCTCAGTGAATATGACCTGGTCTATTAAACCCCTCAGTGGATATGAATATGACCTGGTCTATTAAACCCCTCAGTGGATATGACCTGGTCTATTAAACCCCTCAGTGAATATGAATATGACCTGGTCTATTAAACCCCTCAGTGAATATGACCTGGTCTATTAAACCCCTCAGTGGATATGACCTGGTCTATTAAACCACTCAGTGAATATGACCTGGTCTATTAAACCACTCAGTGAATATGACCTGGTCTATTAAACCCCTCAGTGAATATGACCTGGTCTATTAAACCCCTCAGTGAATATGACCTGGTCTATTAAACCCCTCAGTGAATATGACCTGGTCTATTAAACCCCTCAGTGAATATGAATATGACCTGGTCTATTAAACCCCTCAGTGGATATGACCTGGTCTATTAAACCCCTCAGTGAATATGAATATGACCTGGTCTATTAAACCCCTCAGTGAATATGACCTGGTCTATTAAACCCCTCAGTGAATATGACCTGGTCTATTAAACCACTCAGTGGATATGACCTGGTCTATTAAACCCCTCAGTGAATATGACCTGGTCTATTAAACCCCTCAGTGGATATGAATATGACCTGGTCTATTAAACCCCTCAGTGAATATGACCTGGTCTATTAAACCCCTCAGTGGATATGACCTGGTCTATTAAACCCCTCAGTGAATATGACCTGGTCTATTAAACCCTCAGTGAATATGACCTGGTCTATTAAACCCCTCAGTGAATATGACCTGGTCTATTAAACCCCTCAGTGAATATGACCTGGTCTAATAAACCCCTCAGTGAATATGACCTGGTCTATTAAACCCTCAGTGAATATGACCTGGTCTATTAAACCCCTCAGTGAATATGACCTGGTCTAATAAACCCTCAGTGAATATGACCTGGTCTATTAAACCCCTCAGTGAATATGACCTGGTCTATTAAACCCCTCAGTGAATATGACCTGGTCTATTAAACCCTCAGTGAATATGACCTGGTCTATTAAACCCTCAGTGAATATGACCTGGTCTATTAAACCACTCAGTGAATATGACCTGGTCTATTAAACCCCTCAGTGAATATGACCTGGTCTATTAAACCCCTCAGTGAATATGACCTGGTCTATTAAACCCCTCAGTGAATATGACCTGGTCTATTAAACCCCTCAGTGAATATGAATATGACCTGGTCTATTAAACCCCTCAGTGAATATGACCTGGTCTATTAAACCCCTCAGTGAATATGACCTGGTCTATTAAACCACTCAGTGAATATGACCTGGTCTATTAAACCCCTCAGTGAATATGACCTGGTCTATTAAACCCCTCAGTGAATATGAATATGACCTGGTCTATTAAAACCTGTTGTGACTAGGGGGCAGTATTTTCATTTTTGAAAAATAAACGTTCTCGTAGTAAACGGGATATTTTGTCAGAACAAGATGCTAGAATATTCATATAATCGACAGCTTAGGATAGAAAACACTCTAAAGTTTCCAAAACTGTAAAAATATTGTCTGTGAGTATAACAGAAAGATGTTGCAGGTGAAAGAGAATAATCCAACCCGGAAGTACTCAGTGTTGCTACCTGGTTAAATAAAGGTGTTCTCAACTAGCCTACCTGGTTAAATAAAGGTGTTCTCAACTAGCCTACCTGGTTAAATAAAGGTGTTCTCAACTAGCCTACCTGGTTAAATAAAGGTGTTCTCAACTAACCTACCTGATTAAATAAAGGTGTTCTCAACTAGCCTACCTGGTTAAATAAAGGTGTTCTCAACTAGCCTACCTGGTTAAATAAAGGTGTTCTCAACTAGCCTACCTGGTTAAATAAAGGTGTTCTCAACTAGCCTACCTGGTTAAATAAAGGTGTTCTTAACTAGCCTACCTGGTTAAATAAAGGTGTTCTCAACTAACCTACCTGGTTAAATAAATGTGTTCTCAACTAACCTACCTGGTTAAATAAAGGTGTTCTCAACTAGCCTACCTGGTTAAATAAAGGTGTTCTCAACTAGCCTACCTGGTTAAATAAAGGTGTTCTCAACTAGCCTACCTGGTTAAATAAAGGTGTTCTCAACTAGCCTACCTGGTTAAATAAAGGTGTTCTCAACTAGCCTACCTGGTTAAATAAATGTGTTCTCAACTAACCTACCTGGTTAAATAAATGTGTTCTCAACTAACCTACCTGGTTAAATAAAGGTGTTCTCAACTAACCTACCTGGTTAAATAAAGGTGTTCTCAACTAACCTACCTGGTTAAATAAAGGTGTTCTCAACTAACCTACCTGGTTAAATAAAGGTGTTCTCAACTAGCCTACCTGGTTAAATAAAGGTGTTCTCAACTAGCCTACCTGGTTAAATAAAGGTGAAATGGAAAAAAGTGATGTGGACACCGAGAAACTTGAAGCTCTCGACCCAATCCACTACAGCCCCGTCGATGTGAATGGGGGCCTGTTCCGGCACTCCGTTCCCTGTCGTCCACATCAGCTTCTCTGTCTGTTGAGGAAGAGGTTGTTAAACTCTCTGACACAGAGCTACTAACCATTAAACACATATAACTCTGAGACAGAGCTACTAACCTATAACTCTGATACAGAGCTACTAACCATTAAACACATATAACTCTGAGACAGAGCTACTAACCATTAAAGGTATGTGGACACATGCTCGTCGGACATCTCATTCTAAAATCATGGGAGTTAATATGGAGTTGGTCCCCCCTTTGCTGCTATAATAGCCTCCAGTCTTCTGGGAAGGCTTTCCACTAGATGTAGGAACATTGCTGCTATAACAGCCTCCACTCTTCTGGGAAGGCTTTCCACTAGATGTAGGAACATTGCTGCTATAACAGTCTCCACTCTTCTGGGAAGGCTTTTCACTAGATGTAGGAACATTGCTGCTATAACAGTCTCCACTCTCCTGGGAAGGCTTTCCACTAGATGTTGGAACATTGCTGCTATAACAGCCTCCACTCTTCTGGGAAGGCTTTCCACTAGATGTAGGAACATTGCTGCTATAACAGCCTCCACTCTTCTGGGAAGGCTTTCCACTAGATGTAGGAACATTGCTGCTATAACAGCCTCCACTCTTCTGGGAAGGCTTTCCACTAGATGTTGGAACATTGCTGCTATAACAGCCTCCACTCTTCTGGGAAGGCTTTCCACTAGATGTAGGAACATTGCTGCTATAACAGCCTCCACTCTTCTGGGAAGGCTTTCCACTAGATGTTGGAACATTGCTGCTATAACAGCCTCCACTCTTCTGGGAAGGCTTTCCACTAGATGTTGGAACATTGCTGCTATAACAGCCTCCACTCTTCTGGGAAGGCTTTCCACTAGATGTTGGAACATTGCTGCTATAACAGCCTCCACTCTTCTGGGAAGGCTTTCCACTAGATGTAGGAACATTGCTGCTATAACAGCCTCCACTCTTCTGGGAAGGCTTTCCACTAGATGTTGGAACATTGCTGCTATAACAGCCTCCACTCTACTGGGAAGGCCTTCCACTAGATGTAGGAACATTGCTGCTATAACAGCCTCCACTCTTCTGGGAAGGCTTTCCACTAGATGTTGGAACATTGCTGCTATAACAGCCTCCACTCTTCTGGGAAGGCTTTCCACTAGATGTTGGAACATTGCTGCTATAACAGCCTCCACTCTTCTGGGAAGGCTTTTCACTAGATGTAGGAACATTGCTGCTATAACAGTCTCCACTCTCCTGGGAAGGCTTTCCACTAGATGTAGGAACATTGCTGCTATAACAGCCTCCACTCTTCTGGGAAGGCTTTCCACTAGATGTAGGAACATTGCTGCTATAACAGCCTCCACTCTTCTGGGAAGGCTTTCCACTAGATGTAGGAACATTGCTGCTATAACAGCCTCCAGTCTTCTGGGAAGGCTTTCCACTAGATGTAGGAACATTGCTGCTATAACAGCCTCCACTCTTCTGGGAAGGCTTTCCACTAGATGTAGGAACATTGCTGCTATAACAGCCTCCACTCTTCTGGGAAGGCTTTCCACTAGATGTAGGAACATTGCTGTGTGGACTTGCTTCCATTCAGCCACAAGAGCATCAGTGAGGTCGGGCATGTTGAGCGATTGGGCCTGGTTCGTAGTCAGCGTTCCAATTCATACTAAAGGTTTTTGATGGGGCTCAGGTCACTCCCAGCAGGCCAGACAAGTTCTTCCACACCGATCTCGACAAACCTTTTCTGTAAGGCCCTCGCTTTTGTGCACGGGGGCGATGTCATGCTGAAGGAGGCCTAGCCCGAACCATTAAAAACAGACCCAGACCATTTTTCCTCCTCCACCAAACTTTACAGTTGGCACTATGCATCTCGGATAGGTAGTTCTCCTGGCATCCGCCAATCCCAGATTTGTCTATGGAGATTGCATGGCTCTGTGCTCGATATTATACACCTGTCAGCAACGGCTGTGATGTGGTGTGGCTCCACTGTGATGTGGTGTGGCTCCACTGTGATGTGGTGTGGCTCCACTGTGATGTGGTGTGGCTCCACTGTGATGTGGTGTGGCTCCACTCATGTGAAGGGGTTTTCACATACTGCTTTCTACTACTTTCTAAACAAACACGATATTGTAGGATTTGGACGTGACTTCACCCATAAATCACCCATAAATCACCCATAAATCACCCATAAATCACCCATAAGGCTACGCTGCCCCCTCTACACTCTAACCACTAGGATACGCTGCCCCCTCTACACTCTAACCACTAGGCTACGCTGCCCCCTCTACACTCTAACCACTAGGCTACGCTGCCCCCTCTACACTCTAACCACTAGGCTACGCTGCCCCCTCTACACTCTAACCACTAGGCTACGCTGCCCCCTCTACACTCTAACCACTAGGCTACGCTGCCCCCTCTACACTCTAACCACTAGGCTACGCTGCCCCCTCTACACTCTAACCACTAGGCTACGCTGCCCCCTCTACACTCTAACCACTAGGCTATGCTGCCCCCTCTACACTCTAACCACTAGGCTACGCTGCCCCCTCTACACTCTAACCACTAGGCTACGCTGCCCCCTCTACACTCTAACCACTAGGCTACGCTGCCCCCTCTACACTCTAACCACTAGGCTACGCTGCCCCCTCTACACTCTAACCACTAGGCTACCCTGCCTCCCCTCCACTCTAACCACTAGGCTACGCTGCCGCCTCTACACTCTAACCACTAGGCTACGCTGCCGCCTCAACACTCTAACCACTAGGCTACGCTGCCCCCTCTACACTCTAACCACTAGGCTACGCTGCCCCCTCTACACTCTAACCACTAGGCTACGCTGCCCCCTCTACACTCTAACCACTAGGCTACGCTGCCCCCTCTACACTCTAACCACTAGGCTACGCTGCCCCCTCTACACTCTAACCACTAGGCTACGCTGCCCCCTCTACACTCTAACCACTAGGCTACGCTGCCCCCTCTACACTCTAACCACTAGGCTACGCTGCCGCCTCTACACTCTAACCACTAGGCTACGCTGCCCCCTCTACACTCTAACCACTAGGCTACGCTGCCCCCTCTACACTCTAACCACTAGGCTACGCTGCCCCCTCTACACTCTAACCACTAGGCTACGCTGCCGCCTCTACACTCTAACCACTAGGCTACGCTGCCCCCTCTACACTCTAACCACTAGGCTACGCTGCCCCTCTACACTCTAACCACTAGGCTACGCTGCCCCCTCTACACTCTAACCACTAGGCTACGCTGCCCCCTCTACACTCTAACCACTAGGCTACGCTGCCCCCTCTACACTCTAACCACTAGGCTACGCTGCCCCCTCTACACTCTAACCACTAGGCTACGCTGCCCCCTCTACACTCTAACCACTAGGCTACGCTGCCCCCTCTACACTCTAACCACTAGGCTACGCTGCCCCCTCTACACTCTAACCACTAGGCTACGCTGCCCCCTCTACACTCTAACCACTAGGCTACCCTGCCTCCCCTCCACTCTAACCACTAGGCTACGCTGCCGCCTCTACACTCTAACCACTAGGCTACGCTGCCGCCTCAACACTCTAACCACTAGGCTACGCTGCCCCCTCTACACTCTAACCACTAGGCTACGCTGCCCCCTCTACACTCTAACCACTAGGCTACGCTGCCGCCTCTACACTCTAACCACTAGGCTACGCTGCCCCCTCTACACTCTAACCACTAGGCTACGCTGCCCCCTCTACACTCTAACCACTAGGCTACGCTGCCCCCTCTACACTCTAACCACTAGGCTACGCTGCCCCCTCTACACTCTAACCACTAGGCTACGCTGCCCCCTCTACACTCTAACCACTAGGCTACGCTGCCCCCTCTACACTCTAACCACTAGGCTACGCTGCCCCCTCTACACTCTAACCACTAGGCTACGCTGCCCTCTCTACACTCTAACCACTAGGCTACGCTGCCGCCTCTACACTCTAACCACTAGGCTACGCTGCCCCCTCTACACTCTAACCACTAGGCTACGCTGCCCCCTCTACACTCTAACCACTAGGCTACGCTGCCGCCTCTACACTCTAACCACTAGGCTACGCTGCCCCCTCTACACTCTAACCACTAGGCTACGCTGCCCCCTCTACACTCTAACCACTAGGCTACGCTGCCGCCTCTACACTCTAACCACTAGGCTACGCTGCCCCCTCTACACTCTAACCACTAGGCTACGCTGCCCCCTCTACACTCTAACCACTAGGCTACGCTGCCCCCTCTACACTCTAACCACTAGGCTACGCTGCCCCCTCTACACTCTAACCACTAGGCTACCCTGCCCCCTCTACACTCTAACCACTAGGCTACGCTGCCGCCTCTACACTCTAACCACTAGGCTACGCTGCCCCCTCTACACTCTAACCACTAGGCTACGCTGCCGCCTCTACACTCTAACCACTAGGCTACGCTGCCCCCTCTACACTCTAACCACTAGGCTACGCTGCCCCCTCTACACTCTAACCACTAGGCTACGCTGCCGCCTCTACACTCTAACCACTAGGCTACGCTGCCCCCTCTACACTCTAACCACTAGGCTACCCTGCCGCCTCTACACTCTAACCACTAGGCTACGCTGCCCCCTCTACACTCTAACCACTAGGCTACGCTGCCCCCTCTACACTCTAACCACTAGGCTACGCTGCCCCCTCTACACTCTAACCATCACCCATAAATCGTGGAGGATATTGTATATGAAACATATGCGCCGAGTTTAACCCAGAAGAAGCCACGACGCAGACAGAGGAGCTTCCTGGAACAGAGACAGGTTCAGTCGTCATGAAGCACCTCGCCTGTCTGCGTGTTAGTCCATGTCCCTCTACCCGGTTACATCAACATCGTAGAAACCATATTATTATTATAGCAGACTAGCCTCCCTGGGCTCGTAACACACCCGAGACTCATCATGTCAAATCTTTCTGTTCCGTATATGTAAAGCGATCCGATTCCATCTGTTGATGTAGCCTAGGACATTTCACAAGGCTCATATATCTTGTGTAAAAACACTGGTTTAAGTGTTTAAAAGAAGGTTAAAACATCATATTTATACATACATGTCTCAAAGTTAACATTTACGGAGGTTTAGAATATGTTTAATTTAAATTTTTGTCGATCTCGAGGTATTGACGCTGGAACCGCCTGTGTTCCTAACCCTGGGTGTGTGTTTGTCACCACTCTGTTGTAATGTACAGGACTACCGGGTAACCAAGACAACCAGTTATCCATGTAAACAATGGCTCTCTGCACGTCTCACATGTACAACTCGTTGTGCTGTAGGGTTTCTACAGGGCCACTGAGCGGGAGAGGGATGAGGAGGAGGAGGGGAGGAGGAGAAAGAGGTGTGTGGGAGGGAGATAATAAACTGGGTTCCAACTCTGACTCCTGGCCCCTCTCCAGAGGGAGTATGTTTTAATGGTTGTGCTACGTGCCCTGCAGAGCGTGCTGCAGCGTGAGGGAGGCTGGCCTAGCCACTAGTCAGTGGATGGTTGTGCTACGTGCCCTGCAGAGCGTGCTGCAGCATGAGGGAGGCTGGCCTAGCCACTAGTCAGTGGATGGTTGTGCCCTGCAGAGCCTGCTGCAGCATGAGGGAGGCTGGCCTAGCCACTAGTCATTGGATGGTTGTGCTACGTGCCCTGCAGAGCATGCTGCAGGGTGAGGGAGGCTGGCCTAGCCACTAGTCAGTGGATGGCTGTGCCCTGCAGAGCCTGCTGCAGCATGAGGGAGGCTGGCCTAGCCACTAGTCATTGGATGGCTGTGCCCTGCACAGCGTGCTGCAGGGTGAGGGAGGCTGGCCTAGCCACTAGTCATTGGATGGTTGTGCTACGTGCCCTGCAGAGCGTGCTGCAGCATGAGGGAGGCTGGCCTAGCCACTAGTCATTGGATGGTTGTGCTACGTGCCCTGCAGAGCGTGCTGCAGCATGAGGGAGGCTGGCCTAGCCACTAGTCATTGGATGGTTGTGCTACGTGTCCTGCAGAGCGTGCTGCAGCATGAGGGAGGCTGGCCTAGCCACTAGTCAGTGGATGGTTGTGCTACGTGCCCTGCAGAGCGTGCTGCAGCATGAGGGAGGCTGGCCTAGCCACTAGTCAGTGGATGGTTGTGCTACGTGCCCTGCAGAGCGTGCTGCAGCATGAGGGAGGCTGGCCTAGCCACTAGTCATTGGATGGTTGTGCTACGTGCCCTGCAGAGCGTGCTGCAGCATGAGGGAGGCTGGCCTAGCCACTAGTCATTGGATGGTTGTGCCCTGCAGAGCGTGCTGCAGGGTGAGGGAGGCTGGCCTAGCCACTAGTCAGTGGATGGTTGTGCTACGTGCCCTGCACAGCGTGCTGCAGGGTGAGGGAGGCTGGCCTAGCCACTAGTCAGTGGATGGTTGTGCTACGTGCCCTGCAGAGCGTGCTGCAGCATGAGGGAGGCTGGCCTAGCCACTAGTCAGTGGATGGCTGTGCTACGTGCCCTGCACAGCGTGCTGCAGGGTGAGGGAGGCTGGCCTAGCCACTAGTCAGTGGATGGTTGTGCTACGTGCCCTGCAGAGCGTGCTGCAGCATGAGGGAGGCTGGCCTAGCCACTAGTCAGTGGATGGTTGTGCTACGTGTCCTGCAGAGCGTGCTGCAGCATGAGGGAGGCTGGCCTAGCCACTAGTCATTGGATGGCTGTGCTACGTGCCCTGCAGAGCGTGCTGCAGCATGAGGGAGGCTGGCCTAGCCACTAGTCAGTGGATGGTTGTGCTACGTGCCCTGCAGAGCGTGCTGCAGCATGAGGGAGGCTGGCCTAGCCACTAGTCAGTGGATGGTTGTGCTACGAGCCCTGCAGAGCGTGCTGCAGGGTGAGGGAGGCTGGCCTAGCCACTAGTCATTGGATGGTTGTGCTACGTGCCCTGCAGAGCGTGCTGCAGCATGAGGGAGGCTGGCCTAGCCACTAGTCAGTGGATGGTTGTGCTACGTGCCCTGCAGAGCGTGCTGCAGCGTGAGGGAGGCTGGCCTAGCCACTAGTCAGTGGATGGTTGTGCTACGAGCCCTGCAGAGCGTGCTGCAGGGTGAGGGAGGCTGGCCTAGCCACTAGTCAGTGGATGGTTGTGCTACGAGCCCTGCACAGCGTGCTGCAGCGTGAGGGAGGCTGGCCTAGCCACTAGTCATTGGATGGTTGTGCTACGTGCCCTGCAGAGCGTGCTGCAGCATGAGGGAGGCTGGCCTAGCCACTAGTCATTGGATGGTTGTGCCCTGCAGAGCGTGCTGCAGGGTGAGGGAGGCTGGCCTAGCCACTAGTCAGTGGATGGTTGTGCTACGTGCCCTGCACAGCGTGCTGCAGGGTGAGGGAGGCTGGCCTAGCCACTAGTCAGTGGATGGTTGTGCTACGTGCCCTGCAGAGCGTGCTGCAGCATGAGGGAGGCTGGCCTAGCCACTAGTCAGTGGATGGCTGTGCTACGTGCCCTGCACAGCGTGCTGCAGGGTGAGGGAGGCTGGCCTAGCCACTAGTCAGTGGATGGTTGTGCTACGTGCCCTGCAGAGCGTGCTGCAGCATGAGGGAGGCTGGCCTAGCCACTAGTCAGTGGATGGTTGTGCTACGTGTCCTGCAGAGCGTGCTGCAGCATGAGGGAGGCTGGCCTAGCCACTAGTCATTGGATGGCTGTGCTACGTGCCCTGCAGAGCGTGCTGCAGCATGAGGGAGGCTGGCCTAGCCACTAGTCAGTGGATGGTTGTGCTACGTGCCCTGCAGAGCGTGCTGCAGCATGAGGGAGGCTGGCCTAGCCACTAGTCAGTGGATGGTTGTGCTACGAGCCCTGCAGAGCGTGCTGCAGGGTGAGGGAGGCTGGCCTAGCCACTAGTCATTGGATGGTTGTGCTACGTGCCCTGCAGAGCGTGCTGCAGCATGAGGGAGGCTGGCCTAGCCACTAGTCAGTGGATGGTTGTGCTACGTGCCCTGCAGAGCGTGCTGCAGCGTGAGGGAGGCTGGCCTAGCCACTAGTCAGTGGATGGTTGTGCTACGAGCCCTGCAGAGCGTGCTGCAGGGTGAGGGAGGCTGGCCTAGCCACTAGTCAGTGGATGGTTGTGCTACGAGCCCTGCACAGCGTGCTGCAGCGTGAGGGAGGCTGGCCTAGCCACTAGTCAGTGGATGGTTGTGCTACGAGCCCTGCACAGCGTGCTGCAGCGTGAGGGAGGCTGGCCTAGCCACTAGTCAGTGGATGGTTGTGCTACGAGCCCTGCAGAGCGTGCTGCAGCGTGAGGGAGGCTGGCCTAGCCACTAGTCAGTGGATGGTTGTGCTACGAGCCCTGCACAGCGTGCTGCAGGGTGAGGGAGGCTGGCCTAGCCACTAGTCAGTGGATGGTTGTGCTACGTGTCCTGCAGAGCGTGCTGCAGCATGAGGGAGGCTGGCCTAGCCACTAGTCATTGGATGGTAGTGCTACGTGCCCTGCAGAGCGTGCTGCAGCATGAGGGAGGCTGGCCTAGCCACTAGTCAGTGGATGGTTGTGCTACGAGCCCTGCACAGCGTGCTGCAGGGTGAGGGAGGCTGGCCTAGCCACTAGTCAGTGGATGGTTGTGCTACGTGTCCTGCAGAGCGTGCTGCAGCATGAGGGAGGCTGGCCTAGCCACTAGTCATTGGATGGTAGTGCTACGTGCCCTGCAGAGCGTGCTGCAGCATGAGGGAGGCTGGCCTAGCCACTAGTCAGTGGATGGTTGTGCTACGAGCCCTGCACAGCGTGCTGCAGCATGAGGGAGGCTGGCCTAGCCACTAGTCATTGGATGGTTGTGCCCTGCAGAGCGTGCTGCAGGGTGATGGACGCAGACCAAATGGAAGGGTCCTGTTTTGTTGACAATCTAGTAAAGATATCGGGGACAGGCGATGTAACTTTGGTGAGGGTTTTTTTTATTTTAACTTTTTTGTAGAACATACATAGGATTATCATGAAATGTTCTCGTTCGTCGACGTTTGTCTGGTTTCTCTCTTTTCACTGTCAGTGTGTGTTCTTCCCAGTTATGCTATCCGTAACAGTTGTGTGTGTCATATCGTAGCTTCAGAATCACCTCATGTTCTGTGCTAGTTTTTAAATGTCTCCAGACTTTTATTGACGTTTGTTGACATCTTGAAAATCACGTGTTCTAGCGAAAATGATCTTCTGAAATACTCACTGGTCTGTTTATTAGGTACGGTGCTTTGTTTATTAGGTACGGTGCTTTGTTTATTAGGTACGGTGCTTTGTTTATTAGGTACGGTGCTTTGTTTATTAGGTACGGTGCTTTGTTTATTAGGTACGGTGCTTTGTTTATTAGGCACAGTGCTTTGTTTATTAGGTACGGTGCTTTGTTTATTAGACACGGTGCTTTGTTTATTAGGTACGGTGCTTTGTTTATTAGGTACGGTGCTTTGTTTATTAGGTACGGTGCTTTGTTTATTAGGTACGGTGCTTTGTTTATTAGGCACGGTGCTTTGTTTATTAGGCACGGTGCTTTGTTTATTAGGCACGGTGCTTTGTTTATTAGGTACGGTGCTTTGTTTATTAGGTACGGTGCTTTGTTTATTAGGTACGGTGCTTTGTTTATTAGGTACGGTGCTTTGTTTATTAGGTACGGTGCTTTGTTTATTAGGTACGGTGCTTTGTTTATTAGGTACGGTGCTTTGTTTATTAGGTACGGTGCTTTGTTTATTAGGTACGGTGCTTTGTTTATTAGGCACGGTGCTTTGTTTATTAGGTACGGTGCTTTGTTTATTAGGTATGGTGCTTTGTTTATTAGGCACGGTGCTTTGTTTATTAGGTTACGGTGCTTTGTTTATTAGGTACGGGGCTTTGTTTATTAGGCACGGTGCTTTGTTTATTAGGTACGGGGCTTTGTTTATTAGGTACGGTGCTTTGTTTATTAGGTACGGTGCTTTGTTTATTAGGCACGGTGCTTTGTTTATTAGGCACGGTGCTTTGTTTATTAGGCACGGTGCTTTGTTTATTAGGCACGGTGCTTTGTTTATTAGGTACGGTGCTTTGTTTATTAGGTACGGTGCTTTGTTTATTAGGCACGGTGCTTTGTTTATTAGGCACGGTGCTTTGTTTATTAGGCACGGTGCTTTGTTTATTAGGTACGGTGCTTTGTTTATTAGGGCACGGTGCTTTGTTTATTAGGGCACGGTGCTTTGTTTATTAGGCGAGGTGCTTTGTTTATTAGGTACGGTGCTTTGTTTATTAGGTACGGTGCTTTGTTTATTAGGTACGGTGCTTTGTTTATTAGGTACGGTGCTTTGTTTATTAGGCACGGTGCTTTGTTTATTAGGTACGGTGCTTTGTTTATTAGGTACGGTGCTTTGTTTATTAGACACGGTGCTTTGTTTATTAGGTACGGTGCTTTGTTTATTAGGTACGGTGCTTTGTTTATTAGGCACGGTGCTTTGTTTATTAGGCACGGTGCTTTGTTTATTAGGTACGGTGCTTTTACACCTGCATTGTTTGCTGTTTGGGGTTTTAGGCTGGGTTTCTGTACAGCACTTTGAGATATCAGCTGATGTACGAAGGGCTATATAAATAAATTTGATTTGATTTGATTTATTAGGCACGGTGCTTTGTTTGTTAGGCACGGTGCTTTGTTTATTAGGCACGGTGCTTTGTTTATTAGGTACGGTGCTTTGTTTATTAGGTACGGCGCTTTGTTTATTAGGCACGGTGCTTTGTTTATTATGCACGGTGCTTTGTTTATTAGGTGTGAAACGGCTAGCTTAGTTAGCGGTGGTACGCGCTAAATAGCTTTTCAATCGTGACGTCACTTGCTCTGAGACCATGAAGTAGTAGTTTCCCTTTGCTCTGCAAGGGCCGCTGCTTTTGTGGAGCGATGGGTAACGATGCTTCGTGGGTGACTGTTGTTGATGTGTGCAGAGGGTCCCTGGTTCGCGCCCGGGTATGGGCGAGGGGACGGTCTAAAGTTATACTGTTACACAGGCATCAACGTCCAGTGTTGAGTTTGTGGGCTCTAGAGTCTAGACCACTCAACTCAGAACCTCCAAACCAGTTCCGCTCTGTGTTTTCATTGTTCTCTTATCAAGGACTCATTTAGACCTGGGACACCAGGTAGGTGATTCCCCTCTAATCAGGGACTCATTTAGACCTGGGACACCAGGTAGGTGATTCCCCTCTAATCAGGGACTCATTTAGACCTGGGACACCAGGTAGGTGATTCCCCTTTAGTCAGGGACTCATTTAGACCTGGGACACCAGGTAGGTGATTCCCCTTTAGTCAGGGACTCATTTAGACCTGGGACACCAGGTAGGTGATTCCCCTTTAGTCAGGGACTCATTTAGACCTGGGACACCAGGTAGGTGCAATGAATTACCAGGTAGAACAGAAGAGCAGCAGGCTCTGGACCTCTGTTCTAGATGATCCTATCTGACACCTATGACACCTATTTAGGGTGTGGTGTCTGGCTTGTCTACTATTCAGGCTTCCTGTTAGGGTGTGGTGTCTACCTGTCAGGGTGTGGTGTCTGGCTTGTCTACTATTCAGGCTTCCTGTTAGGGTGTGGTGTCTACCTGTCAGGGTGTGGTGTCTACCTGTCAGGGTGTGGAGTCTACCTGTCAGGGTGTGGAGTCTACCTGTCAGGGTGTGGTGACTACCTGTTAGGGTGTGGTGTCTACCTGTTAGGGTGTGGTGTCTACCTGTCAGGGTGTGGTGTCTACCTGTCAGGGTGTGGTGTCTACCTGTCAGGGTGTGGTGTCTACCTGTCAGGGTGTGGTGTCTGGCTTGTCTACTATTCAGGCTTCCTGTTAGGGTGTAGTGTCTACCTGTCAGGGTGTGGTGTCTACCTGTCAGGGTGTGGTGTCTACCTGTCAGGGTGTGGTGTCTACCTGTCAGGGTGTGGCGTCTACCTGTCAGGGTGTGGCGTCTACCTGTCAGGGTGTGGAGTCTACCTGTCAGGGTGTGGAGTCTACCTGTCAGGGTGTGGTGACTACCTGTTAGGGTGTGGTGTCTACCTGTCAGCGTGTGGTGTCTACCTGTCAGCGTGTGGTGTCTACCTGTTAGGGTGTGGTGTCTACCTGTTAGGGTGTGGTGTCTACCTGTCAGGGTGTGGTGTCTGGCTTGTCTACTATTCAGGCTTCCTGTTAGGGTGTGGTGTCTACCTGTCAGCGTGTGGTGTCTACCTGTTAGAGTGTGGTGTCTACCTGTCAGCGTGTGGTGTCTACCTGTTAGGGTGTGGTGTCTACCTGTCAGGGTGTGGTGTCTACCTGTCAGGGTGTGGCGTCTACCTGTCAGGGTGTGGCGTCTACCTGTCAGGGTGTGGCGTCTACCTGTCAGGGTGTGGCGTCTACCTGTCAGGGTGTGGCGTCTACCTGTCAGGGTGTGGCGTCTACCTGTCAGGGTGTGGCGTCTACCTGTCAGGGTGTGGCGTCTACCTGTCAGGGTGTGGTGTCTGGCTTGTCTACTATTCAGGCTTCCTGTTAGGGTGTGGTGTCTACCTGTCAGGGTGTGGTGTCTGGCTTGTCTACTATTCAGGCTTCCTGTTAGGGTGTGGTGTCTACCTGTCAGGGTGTGGTGTCTGGCTTGTCTACTATTCAGGCTTCCTGTTAGGGTGTGGTGTCTACCTGTCATGGTGTGGTGTCTGGCTTGTCTACTATTCAGGCTTCCTGTTAGGGTGTGGTGTCTACCTGTCAGGGTGTGGCGTCTACCTGTCAGGGTGTGGTGTCTACCTGTCAGGGTGTGGCGTCTACCTGTCAGGGTGTGGCGTCTACCTGTCAGGGTGTGGCGTCTACCTGTCAGGGTGTGGCGTCTACCTGTCAGGGTGTGGCGTCTACCTGTCAGGGTGTGGCGTCTACCTGTCAGGGTGTGGCGTCTACCTGTCAGGGTGTGGCGTCTACCTGTCAGGGTGTGGCGTCTACCTGTCAGGGTGTGGTGACTACATGTTAGGGTGTGGTGTCTACCTGTCAGCGTGTGGTGTCTACCTATTAGGGTGTGGTGTCTACATGTCAGGGTGTGGTGTCTACCTGTCAGGGTGTGGTGTCTACCTGTCAGGGTGTGGTGTCTACCTGTCAGGGTGTGGTGTCTACCTGTTAGGGTGTGGTGTCTACCTGTCAGGGTGTGGCGTCTACCTGTCAGGGTGTGGCGTCTACCTGTCAGGGTGTGGCGTCTACCTGTCAGGGTGTGGCGTCTACCTGTCAGGGTGTGGCGTCTACCTGTCAGGGTGTGGCGTCTACCTGTCAGGGTGTGGCGTCTACCTGTCAGGGTGTGGCGTCTACCTGTCAGGGTGTGGCGACTACCTGTCAGGGTGTGGTGTCTACCTGTCAGGGTGTGGTGTCTACCTGTCAGGGTGTGGCGTCTACCTGTCAGGGTGTGGCGTCTACCTGTCAGGGTGTGGCGTCTACCTGTCAGGGTGTGGCGTCTACCTGTCAGGGTGTGGTGTCTACCTGTCAGGGTGTGGTGTCTACCTATAATTATGCAATTCTAAGGTTTTGCAACTTCCGTTTACATTTTTTTTAACATTCCAAATTATTTTTATTTGAATGTCTATTTTAGACTGTAACATCAATAACGGAGGGTGTAACATTCATAGCGGGAGTGTGTGTGGGTCACCTTCCTAGGTCTAATCGTGAGGGACAGTTAATGTTGGCATGAGTAATGGTATCACGTTCTTAAGAGTGTCAGGACTAATCATCTCCTTCCAAGGCAATCATCATAATGTTTATGTTCTGTTGTCTAGGCGATGGTGGCGTGTTACCCAGGCAACGGGACCGGATACGTACGCCATGTGGACAATCCGAATGGAGACGGGCGATGTGTCACCTGTATATACTACCTAAATAAAGACTGGGACACCAAGGTACATTACTGTCTCCAGTTATACTGAAATGAACCCTCTAGCATAGAGACTGAAATACCAAGGTATTAAATATTACTGACTCCAGTTATACTGAAATGAACCCTCTAGCACAGAGACTGAGATACCAAGGTATTAAATATTACTGTCTACAGTTATACTGAAATGAACCCTCTAGCACAGAGACTGAGATACCAAGGTATTAAATATTACTGTCTACAGTTGTACTGAAATGAACCCTCCAGCACAGAGACTGAAATACCAAGGTATTAAATATTACTGTCTACAGTTATACTGAAATGAACCCTCCAGCACAGAGGGTGAACAAGATCCTTTGGGTTTGACCAGAGCCAAGTAGGGAATAGGGTGAGCTAGGACACATGCCCGGCATCCTGAATGGGACTGGTGTTTATTGATCTGTAGTTTGTGGTCAGGTGTCTGGTGTTTATTGATCTCTAGTTTGTGGTCAGGTGTCTGGTGTTTATTGATCTCTAGTTTGTGGTCAGGTGTCTGGTGTTTATTGATCTGTAGTTTGTGGTCAGGTGTCTGGTGTTTATTGATCTGTAGTTTGTGGTCAGGTGTCTGGTGTTTATTGATCTGTAGTTTGTGGTCAGGTGTCTGGTGTTTATTGATCTCTAGTTTGTGGTCAGGTGTCTGGTGTTTATTGATCTGTAGTTTGTGGTCAGGTGTCTGGTGTTTATTGATCTGTAGTTTGTGGTCAGGTGTCTGGTGTTTATTGATCTGCAGTTTGTAGTCAGGTGTCTTGTGTTTATTGATCTCTAGTTTGTGGTCAGGTGTCTGGTGTTTATTGATCTGTAGTTTGTGGTCAGGTGTCTGGTGTTTATTGATCTGCAGTTTGTAGTCAGGTGTCTTGTGTTTATTGATCTCTAGTTTGTGGTCAGGTGTCTGGTGTTTATTGATCTCTAGTTTGTGGTCAGGTGTCTGGTGTTTATTGATCTCTAGTTTGTGGTCAGGTGTCTGGTGTTTATTGATCTCTAGTTTGTGGTCAGGTGTCTGGTGTTTATTGATCTCTAGTTTGTGGTCAGGTGTCTGGTGTTTATTGATCTCTAGTTTGTGGTCAGGTGTCTGGTGTTTATTGATCTCTAGTTTGTGGTCAGGTGTCTGGTGTTTATTGATCTCTAGTTTGTGGTCAGGTGTCTGGTGTTTATTGATCTGTAGTTTGTGGTCAGGTGTCTGGTGTTTATTGATCTGTAGTTTGTGGTCAGGTGTCTGGTGATTATTGATCTGTAGTTTGTGGTCAGTTGTCTGGTGTTATTGATCTCTAGTTTGTGGTCAGGTGTCTGGTGTTTATTGATCTCTAGTTTGTGGTCAGGTGTCTGGTGTTTATTGGTTTGTAGTCAGGTGTCTGGTGTTTATTGATCTGTAGTTTGTGGTCAGGTGTCTGGTGTTTATTGATCTGTAGTTTGTGGTCAGGTGTCTGGTGTTTATTGATCTGTAGTTTGTGGTCAGGTGTCTGGTGTTTATTGATCTGTAGTTTGTGGTCAGGTGTCTGGTGTTTATTGATCTCTAGTTTGTGGTCAGGTGTCTGGTGTTTATTGATCTCTAGTTTGTGGTCAGGTGTCTGGTGTTTATTGATCTCTAGTTTGTGGTCAGGTGTCTGGTGTTTATTGATCTCTAGTTTGTGGTCAGGTGTCTGGTGTTTATTGATCTCTAGTTTGTGGTCAGGTGTCTGGTGTTTATTGATCTGTAGTTTGTGGTCAGGTGTCTGGTGTTATTGATCTCTAGTTTGTGGTCAGGTGTCTGGTGTTATTGATCTGTAGTTTGTGGTCAGGTGTCTGGTGTTTATTGATCTGTAGTTTGTGGTCAGTTGTCTGGTGTTATTGATCTCTAGTTTGTGGTCAGGTGTCTGGTGTTTATTGATCTGTAGTTTGTGGTCAGGTGTCTGGTGTTATTGATCTCTAGTTTGTGGTCAGGTGTCTGGTGTTTATTGATCTCTAGTTTGTGGTCAGGTGTCTGGTGTTTATTGGTTTGTAGTCAGGTGTCTGGTGTTTATTGGTTTGTAGTTGTCTGTGTTTATTGGTTTGTAGTCAGTGTCTGGTGTTTATTGATCTGTAGTTTGTGGTCAGGTGTCTGGTGTTTATTGATCTGTTTTGTAGTCAGGTGTCTGGTGTTTATTGATCTGTAGTTTGTGGTCAGGTGTCTGGTGTTTATTGATCTGTAGTTTGTGGTCAGTTGTCTGGTGTTATTGATCTCTAGTTTGTGGTCAGGTGTCTGGTGTTTATTGATCTGTAGTTTGTGGTCAGGTGTCTGGTGTTTATTGATCTGTAGTTTGTGGTCAGGTGTCTGGTGTTTATTGATCTGTAGTTTGTGGTCAGGTGTCTGGTGTTTATTGATCTCTAGTTTGTGGTCAGGTGTCTGGTGTTTATTGATCTGTAGTTTGTGGTCAGGTGTCTGGTGTTTATTGATCTGTAGTTTGTGGTCAGGTGTCTGGTGTTTATTGATCTGTAGTTTGTGGTCAGGTGTCTGGTGTTATTGATCTCTAGTTTGTGGTCAGGTGTCTGGTGTTTATTGATCTCTAGTTTGTGGTCAGGTGTCTGGTGTTTATTGATCTGTAGTTTGTGGTCAGGTGTCTGGTGTTTATTGATCTGTAGTTTGTGGTCAGGTGTCTGGTGTTATTGATCTCTAGTTTGTGGTCAGGTGTCTGGTGTTTATTGATCTCTAGTTTGTGGTCAGGTGTCTGGTGTTTATTGGTTTGTAGTCAGGTGTCTGGTGTTTATTGGTTTGTAGTCAGGTGTCTGGTGTTTATTGATCTGTAGTTTGTGGTCAGGTGTCTGGTGTTTATTGATCTGTAGTTTGTGGTCAGGTGTCTGGTGTTTATTGATCTGTAGTTTGTGGTCAGGTGTCTGGTGTTTATTGATCTGTAGTTTGTGGTCAGGTGTCTGGTGTTTATTGATCTGTAGTTTGTGGTCAGGTGTCTGGTGTTTATTGATCTGTAGTTTGTGGTCAGGTGTCTGGTGTTTATTGATCTGTAGTTTGTGGTCAGGTGTCTGGTGTTTATTGATCTGTAGTTTGTGGTCAGGTGTCTGGTGTTTATTGGTTTGTAGTCAGGTGTCTGGTGTTTATTGATCTGTAGTTTGTGGTCAGGTGTCTGGTGTTTATTGATCTGTAGTTTGTGGTCAGGTGTCTGGTGTTTATTGATCTGTAGTTTGTGGTCAGGTGTCTGGTGTTATTGATCTGTAGTTTGTGGTCAGGTGTCTGGTGTTTATTGATCTGTAGTTTGTGGTCAGGTGTCTGGTGTTTATTGATCTGTAGTTTGTGGTCAGGTGTCTGGTGTTTATTGATCTGTAGTTTGTAGTCAGGTGTCTGGTGTTTATTGATCTGTAGTTTGTGGTCAGGTGTCTGGTGTTTATTAATCTGTAGTTTGTGGTCAGGTGTCTGGTGTTTATTGATCTGTAGTTTGTGGTCAGGTGTCTGGTGTTTATTGGTTTGTAGTCAGGTGTCTGGTGTTTATTGATCTGTAGTTTGTGGTCAGGTGTCTGGTGTTTATTGATCTGTAGTTTGTGGTCAGGTGTCTGGTGTTTATTGATCTCTAGTTTGTGGTCAGGTGTCTGGTGTTTATTGATCTCTAGTTTGTGGTCAGGTGTCTGGTGTTTATTGATCTGTAGTTTGTGGTCAGGTGTCTGGTGTTTATTGATCTGTAGTTTGTGGTCTGGTGTTATTGATCTCTAGTTTGTGGTCAGGTGTCTGTTTATTGATCTGTAGTTTGTGGTCAGGTGTCTGGTGTTTATTGATCTGTAGTTTGTGGTCAGGTGTCTGGTGTTTATTGATCTCTAGTTTGTGGTCAGGTGTCTGGTGTTTATTGATCTGTAGTTTGTGGTCAGGTGTCTGGTGTTATTGATCTCTAGTTTGTGGTCAGGTGTCTGGTGTTTATTGATCTGTAGTTTGTGGTCAGGTGTCTGGTGTTTATTGATCTGTAGTTTGTGGTCAGGTGTCTGGTGTTTATTGATCTGTAGTTTGTGGTCAGGTGTCTGGTGTTTATTGATCTGTAGTTTGTGGTCAGGTGTCTGGTGATTATTGATCTGTAGTTTGTGGTCAGTTGTCTGGTGTTATTGATCTCTAGTTTGTGGTCAGGTGTCTGGTGTTTATTGATCTCTAGTTTGTGGTCAGGTGTCTGGTGTTTATTGGTTTGTAGTCAGGTGTCTGGTGTTTATTGATCTGTAGTTTGTGGTCAGGTGTCTGGTGTTTATTGATCTGTAGTTTGTGGTCAGGTGTCTGGTGTTTATTGATCTGTAGTTTGTGGTCAGGTGTCTGGTGTTTATTGATCTGTAGTTTGTGGTCAGGTGTCTGGTGTTTATTGATCTCTAGTTTGTGGTCAGGTGTCTGGTGTTTATTGATCTCTAGTTTGTGGTCAGGTGTCTGGTGTTTATTGATCTCTAGTTTGTGGTCAGGTGTCTGGTGTTTATTGATCTCTAGTTTGTGGTCAGGTGTCTGGTGTTTATTGATCTCTAGTTTGTGGTCAGGTGTCTGGTGTTTATTGATCTCTAGTTTGTGGTCAGGTGTCTGGTGTTTATTGATCTGTAGTTTGTGGTCAGGTGTCTGGTGTTATTGATCTCTAGTTTGTGGTCAGGTGTCTGGTGTTATTGATCTGTAGTTTGTGGTCAGGTGTCTGGTGTTTATTGATCTGTAGTTTGTGGTCAGTTGTCTGGTGTTATTGATCTCTAGTTTGTGGTCACGTGTCTGGTGTTTATTGATCTGTAGTTTGTGGTCAGGTGTCTGGTGTTATTGATCTCTAGTTTGTGGTCAGGTGTCTGGTGTTTATTGATCTCTAGTTTGTGGTCAGGTGTCTGGTGTTTATTGGTTTGTAGTCAGGTGTCTGGTGTTTATTGGTTTGTAGTCAGGTGTCTGGTGTTTATTGGTTTGTAGTCAGGTGTCTGGTGTTTATTGATCTGTAGTTTGTGGTCAGGTGTCTGGTGTTTATTGATCTGTAGTTTGTGGTCAGGTGTCTGGTGTTTATTGATCTGTAGTTTGTGGTCAGGTGTCTGGTGTTTATTGATCTGTAGTTTGTGGTCAGTTGTCTGGTGTTATTGATCTCTAGTTTGTGGTCAGGTGTCTGGTGTTTATTGATCTGTAGTTTGTGGTCAGGTGTCTGGTGTTTATTGATCTGTAGTTTGTGGTCAGGTGTCTGGTGTTTATTGATCTGTAGTTTGTGGTCAGGTGTCTGGTGTTTATTGATCTCTAGTTTGTGGTGAGGTGTCTGGTGTTTATTGATCTGTAGTTTGTGGTCAGGTGTCTGGTGTTTATTGATCTGTAGTTTGTGGTCAGGTGTCTGGTGTTTATTGATCTGTAGTTTGTGGTCAGGTGTCTGGTGTTATTGATCTCTAGTTTGTGGTCAGGTGTCTGGTGTTTATTGATCTCTAGTTTGTGGTCAGGTGTCTGGTGTTTATTGATCTGTAGTTTGTGGTCAGGTGTCTGGTGTTTATTGATCTGTAGTTTGTGGTCAGGTGTCTGGTGTTATTGATCTCTAGTTTGTGGTCAGGTGTCTGGTGTTTATTGATCTCTAGTTTGTGGTCAGGTGTCTGGTGTTTATTGGTTTGTAGTCAGGTGTCTGGTGTTTATTGGTTTGTAGTCAGGTGTCTGGTGTTTATTGATCTGTAGTTTGTGGTCAGGTGTCTGGTGTTTATTGATCTGTAGTTTGTGGTCAGGTGTCTGGTGTTTATTGATCTGTAGTTTGTGGTCAGGTGTCTGGTGTTTATTGATCTGTAGTTTGTGGTCAGGTGTCTGGTGTTTATTGATCTGTAGTTTGTGGTCAGGTGTCTGGTGTTTATTGATCTGTAGTTTGTGGTCAGGTGTCTGGTGTTTATTGATCTGTAGTTTGTGGTCAGGTGTCTGGTGTTTATTGATCTGTAGTTTGTGGTCAGGTGTCTGGTGTTTATTGGTTTGTAGTCAGGTGTCTGGTGTTTATTGATCTGTAGTTTGTGGTCAGGTGTCTGGTGTTTATTGATCTGTAGTTTGTGGTCAGGTGTCTGGTGTTTATTGATCTGTAGTTTGTGGTCAGGTGTCTGGTGTTATTGATCTGTAGTTTGTGGTCAGGTGTCTGGTGTTTATTGATCTGTAGTTTGTGGTCAGGTGTCTGGTGTTTATTGATCTGTAGTTTGTGGTCAGGTGTCTGGTGTTTATTAATCTGTAGTTTGTGGTCAGGTGTCTGGTGTTTATTGATCTGTAGTTTGTGGTCAGGTGTCTGGTGTTTATTGGTTTGTAGTCAGGTGTCTGGTGTTTATTGATCTGTAGTTTGTGGTCAGGTGTCTGGTGTTTATTGATCTGTAGTTTGTGGTCAGGTGTCTGGTGTTTATTGATCTCTAGTTTGTGGTCAGGTGTCTGGTGTTTATTGATCTCTAGTTTGTGGTCAGGTGTCTGGTGTTTATTGATCTGTAGTTTGTGGTCAGGTGTCTGGTGTTTATTGATCTGTAGTTTGTGGTCTGGTGTTATTGATCTCTAGTTTGTGGTCAGGTGTCTGTTTATTGATCTGTAGTTTGTGGTCAGGTGTCTGGTGTTTATTGATCTGTAGTTTGTGGTCAGGTGTCTGGTGTTTATTGATCTCTAGTTTGTGGTCAGGTGTCTGGTGTTTATTGATCTGTAGTTTGTGGTCAGGTGTCTGGTGTTATTGATCTCTAGTTTGTGGTCAGGTGTCTGGTGTTTATTGATCTGTAGTTTGTGGTCAGGTGTCTGGTGTTTATTGATCTGTAGTTTGTGGTCAGGTGTCTGGTGTTTATTGATCTGTAGTTTGTGGTCAGGTGTCTGGTGTTTATTGATCTGTAGTTTGTGGTCAGTTGTCTGGTGTTATTGATCTCTAGTTTGTGGTCAGGTGTCTGGTGTTTATTGATCTGTAGTTTGTGGTCAGGTGTCTGGTGTTATTGATCTCTAGTTTGTGGTCAGGTGTCTGGTGTTTATTGATCTCTAGTTTGTGGTCAGGTGTCTGGTGTTTATTGGTTTGTAGTCAGGTGTCTGGTGTTTATTGGTTTGTAGTCAGGTGTCTGGTGTTTATTGATCTGTAGTTTGTGGTCAGGTGTCTGGTGTTTATTGATCTGTAGTTTGTGGTCAGGTGTCTGGTGTTTATTGATCTGTAGTTTGTGGTCAGGTGTCTGGTGTTATTGATCTGTAGTTTGTGGTCAGGTGTCTGGTGTTTATTGGTTTGTAGTCAGGTGTCTGGTGTTTATTGGTTTGTAGTCAGGTGTCTGGTGTTTATTGATCTGTAGTTTGTGGTCAGGTGTCTGGTGTTTATTGATCTGTAGTTTGTGGTCAGGTGTCTGGTGTTTATTGATCTGTAGTTTGTGGTCAGGTGTCTGGTGTTATTGATCTGTAGTTTGTGGTCAGGTGTCTGGTGTTTATTGATCTGTAGTTTGTGGTCAGGTGTCTGGTGTTTATTGATCTGTAGTTTGTGGTCAGGTGTCTGGTGTTTATTGATCTGTAGTTTGTAGTCAGGTGTCTGGTGTTTATTGATCTGTAGTTTGTGGTCAGGTGTCTGGTGTTTATTGATCTGTAGTTTGTGGTCAGGTGTCTGGTGTTTATTGATCTGTAGTTTCTGGTCAGGTGTCTGGTGTTATTGATCTCTAGTTTGTGTAGAGAACAGCCTATCACATCGTAGTATTAACATGTGTGTAGAGAACAGCCTATCATATCGTAGTATTAACATGTGTGTAGAGAACAGCCTATCTCATCATAGTATTAACATGTGTATAGAGAACAGCCTATCATATCGTAGTATTAACATGTGTGTAGAGAACAGCCTATCATATCGTAGTATTAACATGTGTGTAGAGAACAAACAGCCTATCATATCGTAGTGTTAACATGTGTGTAGAGAACAGCCTATCACATCGTAGTATTAACATGTGTGTAGAGAACAGCCTATCACATCGTAGTATTAACATGTGTGTAGAGAACAGCCTATCACATCGTAGTATTAACATGTGTGTAGAGAACAGCCTATCATATCGTCGTAGTATTAACATGTGTGTAGAGAACAGCCTATCACATCGTAGTATTAACATGTGTGTAGAGAACAGCCTATCACATCGTAGTATTAACATGTGTGTAGAGAACAGCCTATCATATCGTAGTATTAACATGTGTGTAGAGAACAGCCTATCACATCGTAGTATTAACATGTGTGTAGAGAACAGCCTATCACATCGTAGTATTAACATGTGTGTAGAGAACAGCCTATCACATCGTAGTATTTGTGAAAGGTTGATTTCGAGTCTCCGGGTTCTATTAACTAACTTCCTGTTAGATTATTCTTGTGATTGCTCAGCAGGAAAGACCGTTCCCACGCCACTTCCTATCCACCGCTCTCCTCCCTAAGTCCTCCACCACTCGAGTGTCCCAAATGGCACCCTATTCCCTAGACTGTCACTTCTTGGTCAACAGTAGTTCATTCTTAAGGGACTAGGGAGCCATTTGGAACACAGACCCAGAAGGTCTTTTTCTTCATCTCTTTTCTAGTTCCTCGTTTGTTAACTGATTCAGCCGTAGGTCCTTTAAATGGCCTTCTCATCCTTTCAAACAGTCTGTTGCTCTTAGTGCTGCTATGATCTGTCTGTTGACCTTGTAGTCAAACCCATTTCTTTCTATAGCAGAGTACTAAATACGTGTCATCTGTCATTCTATTGTTGTGGTCTGTTCTAGAAACACGGGGATATTTTGATTGATTGATTGATTGATTGATTGATTGATTGATTGATTGATTGATATGTTCTGTTCTAGGAACACGGGGATATTTTGATTGATTGATAAGTTCTGTTCCAGGAACACGGGGATATTTTGATTGATTGATTGATTGATTGATTGATTGATATGTTCTGTTCTAGGAACACGGGGATATTTTGATTGATTGATTGATGTGGTCTGTTCCAGGAACATGGGGTTCTGTTCTAGGAACACGGGGATATTTTGATTGATTGATATGTTCTGTTCTAGGAACACGGGGATATTTTGATTGATTGATATGTTCTGTTCTAGGAACACGGGGATATTTTGATTGATTGATATGATATGTTCTGTTCTAGGAACACGGGGATATTTTGATTGATTGATAAGTTCTGTTCTAGGAACACGGGGATATTTTGATTGATTGATATGTTCTGTTCTAGGAACACGGGGATATTTTGATTGATTGATATGTTCTGTTCTAGGAACACGGGGATATTTTGATTGATTGATATGTTCTGTTCTAGGAACACGGGGATATTTTGATTGATTGTTTGATTGATTGATAAGTTCTGTTCCAGGAACACGGGGATATTTTGATTGATTGATAAGTTCTGTTCCAGGAACATGGGGATATTTTGATTGATTGATTGATAAGTTCTGTTCCAGGAACATGGGGGTATTTTGATTGATTGATAAGTTCTGTTCCAGGAACATGGGGATATTTTGATTGATTGATAAGTTCTGTTCCAGGAACATGGGGGTATTTTGATTGATTGATTGATTGATTGATAAGTTCTGTTCCAGGAACACGGGGATATTTTGATTGATTGATATGTTCTGTTCCAGGAACACGGGGGTATTTTGATTGATTGATAAGTTCTGTTCCAGGAACATGGGGGTGTTCTGCGTATCTTCCCAGAGGGTAAAGCTCAGTTTGCCGACATCGAGCCTACGTTTGACCGGTTGCTGTTTTTCTGGTCAGACAGACGGAACCCACACGAGGTCCAGCCCGCCCACGCTATCAGGTTAGTTAGTACCTTACCTGGTCAGGTACTAAACTAACTCAAATAACAACCTGGTCAAGTTAAACTAACTCAAATGTAACTAACTAAAACACCTTTATAACTCATCTTATAACACACCTTATAACTCATCTTGTAACTCATCTTATAACTCATCTTATAACACACCTTTATAACACACATTATAACACACCTTTATAACACACCTTATAACACACCTTATAACTCATCTTATAACTCATCTTATAACTCATCTTATAACTCATCTTATAACACACCTTATAACTCATCTTATAACTCATCTTATAACTCATCTTATAACACACCTTATAACTCATCTTATAACACATCTTATAACTCATCTTATAACACACCTTATAACTCATCTTATAACACACCTTATAACTCATCTTATAACTCATCTTATAACACACCTTATAACTCATCTTATAACACACCTTATAACACACCTTATAACACACCTTATAACACACCTTATAACTCATCTTATAACTCATCTTATAACACACCTTATAACACACCTTATAACACACCTTATAACACACCTTATAACTCATCTTATAACACACCTTATAACTCATCTTATAACTCATCTTATAACACACCTTATAACACACCTTATAACTCATCTTATAACTCATCTTATAACTCATCTTATAACACACCTTATAACTCACCTTATAACTCATCTTATAACTCATCTTATAACTCATCTTATAACACACCTTTATAACACAACTTTATAACTCATCTTATAACACACCTTATAACACACCTTATAACACACCTTATAACACAACTTTATAACTCATCTTATAACACACCCTTATGACACACCCTTATGACACACCTTAAAACTCATCTTATAACACACCTTATAACTCATCTTATAACACACCATGACACACCTTATAACTCATCTTATAACACACCTTATAACTCATCTTATAACACACCTTATCACACCTTATAACTCATCTTACAACACACCTTATAACTCATCTTATAACACAACTTTATAACTCATCTTATAACACAACTTTATATTATAACTCATCTTATAACACACCTTATCACACCTTTATAACTCATCTTACAACACACCTTATAACTCATCTTATAACACAACTTTATAACTCATCTTATAACACAACTTTATATTATAACTCATCTTATAACACACCTTATCACACCTTTATAACTCATCTTATAACTCATCTTATAACACACCTTATAACACAACTTTATAACTCATCTTATAACTCATCTTATAACTCATCTTATAACTCATCTTATAACTCATCTTATAACACACCTTATAACACACCTTATAACTCATCTTATAACACATCTTATAACTCATCTTATAACTCATCTTATAACTCATCTTATAACTCATCTTATAACTCATCTTATAACACATCTTATAACACACCTTGTAACTCATCGTATAACACACCTTTATAACTTTTCTTATGACACACCTTATCACACCTTTATAACTCATCTTAACTCACCTTTAACACACCTTTAACTTTTCTTATAAGACACCTTTATAATGTTTCTTATAACACACCTTTATAACACACCTTTATAACACATAACACACCTTATAACACACCTTATAACACACCTGTATAACACACCTGTATAACACACCTTATAACACACCTTATAACACACCTTATAACTCATCTTATAACTCATCTTATAACTCATCTTATAACTCATCTTATGACACACCTTATAACTCATCTTATAACACACTTTATAACTCATCTTATAACTCATCTTATAACACACCTTATAACACATCTTATAACACACCTTATCACACCTTTATAACTCATCTTGTAACTCATCTTATAACACACCTTATCACACCTTTATAACTCATCTTGTAACTCATCTTATAACACACCTTATAACACACCTTTATAATGTTTCACCTTATAACTCATCTTATAACTCATCTTATAACACACCTTATAACTCATCTTATAACACATCTTATAACACATCTTATAACTCATCTTATAACTCATCTTATAACACACCTTATAACACACCTTATAACTCATCTTATAACACACCTTATAACTCATCTTATAACTCATCTTATAACTCATCTTATAACTCATCTTATAACACACCTTATAACACATCTTATAACACATCTTATAACACATCTTATAACACACCTTATAACACACCTTATAACACACCTTATAACTCATCTTATAACACACCTTATAACACACCTTATAACTCATCTTATAACTCATCTTATAACTCATCTTATAACACACCTTGTAACTCATCTTATAACACACCTTTATAACTTTTATGACACACCTTATCACACCTTTATAACTCATCTTAACTCACCTTTAACACACCTTTAACACACCTTTATAACACACCTGTATAACTCACCTGTATAACTAATCTGTATAACACACCTTTAACTTTTCTTATAACACACCTTTATAACTCACCTGTATAACTCACCTGTGTAACACACCTGTATAACACACCTTTATAACACACCTTTATAACTTTTCTTATAACACACCTGTATAACACACCTTTAACTCACCTGTATAACACACCTGTATAACACACCTTTATAACTTTTCTTATAACACACCTTTATAACACACCTTATAACACACCTTTATATATTTTCTTATAACACCTTTATAACACATCTGTATAACTCAGCTGTATAACACACCTTTATAACTTTTCTTATAACACACCTGTATAACACACATGTATAACTTTCTTATAACACATTTATAACTTTCTTATAACACACCTGTATGACACACCTTTATATATTTTCTTATAACACCTTTATAACACACCTGTATAACTCACCTGTATAACACACCTTTATAACTTTTCATCTTATAACACACATGTATAACTCATCTGTATAACACACCTTTATAACACACCTTTATAACTTTTCTTATAACACACCTGTATAACTCATCTTATAACACACCTTTATAACACACCTTTATAACTCACCTTATAACTCACCTGTGTAACACACCTTATAACACACCTTTATAACACACCTTTATAACTTTTCTTATAACACACCTTATAACACACCTTATAACTCACCTTTATATCTTTTCTTATAACACCTTTATAACACACCTTATAACACACCTTTATAACTTTTCTTATGACACACCTTTATAACACACCTGTATAACTCACCTGTATAACTCACCTTTATAACAACTCATTTATAACTTTTCTTATAACACACCTTATAACTCATCTTATAACACACCTTATAACACACCTTATAACACACCTTTATAACACACCTTTATAACTTTTCTTATAACACACCTTTATAACACACCTGTATAACTCACCTTTATATCTTTTCTTATAACACCTTTATAACACACCTTATAACTCATCTTATAACACACCTTTATAACTTTTCTTATGATCACACCTTTATAACTCATCTTAACTCACCTGTATAACACACCTTTAACTTTTCTTATAACACACCTTTATAACTCACCTGTATAACTAATCTGTATAACTCACCTGTGTAACACACCTGTATAACACACCTTTATAACACACCTTTATAACTTTTCTTATAACACACCTGTATAACACACCTTTAACTCACCTGTATAACACACCTGTGTAACACACCTGTATAACACACCTTTATAACACACCTTTATAACTTTTCTTATAACACACCTTTATAACACACCTGTATAACACACCTTTATATATTTTCTTATAACACCTTTATAACACACCTGTATAACTCACCTGTATAACACACCTTTATAACTTTTCTTATAACACACCTGTATAACACACATGTATAACTTTCTTATAACACACATTTATAACTTTCTTATAACACACCTGTATGACACACCTTTATATATTTTCTTATAACACCTTTATAACACACCTGTATAACTCACCTGTATAACACACCTTTATAACTTTTCTTATAACACACATGTATAACTCACCTGTATAACACACCTTTATAACACACCTTTATAACTTTTCTTATAACACACCTGTATAACTCACCTGTATAACACACCTTTATAACTTTTCTTATAACACACCTTTATAACACACCTTTATAACTCACCTGTATAACTCACCTGTGTAACACACCTGTATAACACACCTTTATAACACACCTTTATAACTTTTCTTATAACACACCTTTATAACACACCTTTATAACTTTTCTTATAACACACCTGTATAACTCACCTGTATAACACACCTTTATAACTTTTCTTATGACACACCTTTATAACACACCTGTATAACTCACCTGTATAACACACCTTTATAACACACCTTTATAACTTTTCTTATAACACACCTGTATAACTCACCTGTATAACACACCTGTGTAACACACCTGTATAACACACCTTTATAACACACCTTTATAACTTTTCTTATAACACACCTTTATAACACACCTGTATAACACACCTTTATATCTTTTCTTATAACACCTTTATAACACACCTGTATAACTCACCTGTATAACACACCTTTATAACTTTTCTTATGACACACCTTTATAACACACCTGTATAACTCACCTGTATAACACACCTTTATAACACACCTTTATAACTTTTCTTATAACACACCTTTATAACTCACCTGTATAACTCACCTGTGTAACACACCTGTATAACACACCTTTATAACACACCTTTATAACTTTTCTTATAACACACCTGTATAACACACCTTTAACTCACCTGTATAACACACCTGTATAACACACCTTTATAACTTTTCTTATAACACACCTTTATAACACACCTGTATAACACACCTTTATATATTTTCTTATAACACCTTTATAACACACCTGTATAACTCACCTGTATAACACACCTTTATAACTTTTCTTATAACACACCTGTATAACACACATGTATAACTTTCTTATAACACACATTTATAACTTTCTTATAACACACCTGTATGACACACCTTTATATATTTTCTTATAACACCTTTATAACACACCTGTATAACTCACCTGTATAACACACCTTTATAACTTTTCTTATAACACACCTGTATAACACACATGTATAACTTTCTTATAACACACATTTATAACTTTCTTATAACACACCTGTATGACACACCTTTATAACTCATCTTATAACACCCGCTCAACCCTTAGCCACCCTCAACTCGCAAACAGCTTATAACACACCCTCACCTGTATAACCTATATCACCTGTATCACCTGTCCAGAACTTGGTCTATTATCTCTGGTGTCTCCCTCCCAGAGATGTCAATTCTGACCTCTTCTTCTCCAGGTATGCCATCACAGTGTGGTATTTTGATGCTGATGAGCGAGCCAGGGCTAAAGAGAAATACCTAACAGGTAAACCTCTTACTATGAGGATATCACTGTATGTACCGTAAAACGTTCATTAATTGCCTAGGCATTTATTTAATTCAATGATTGAACACAACAGGCGCTTATTAGAGACAGGCTTCTATTTAGAGACGGGCTTCTATTTAGAGACGGGCTTCTATTTAGAGACGGGCTTCTATTTAGAGACGGGCTTCTATTTAGAGACGGGCTTCTATTTAGAGACGGGCTTCTATTTAGAGACGGGCTTCTATTTAGAGACGGGCTTCTATTTAGAGACGGGCTTCTATTTAGAGACGGGCTTCTATTTAGAGACGGGCTTCTATTTAGAGACGGGCTTCTATTTAGAGACGGGCTTCTATTTCCTTAATGCACATAACTTTTTCTCAATAAAATGTTGAAAAGACCAACCCACTGTTTATTGTTACCAGTATAAACATTATAATAACACAATTATTATCTATCGCAGATCAGACTTACAAAGACTAGGCTGTCTATCATACACCCATGAATTTGATGCTGTGTTTTCTTGTTGGTGGCGCCATGGCTAGCAACGATGACAGAACATTCTTTTTACAAATGTTTTTAATGCACATGCCTGTGGAAATATAATAGTTGTGTCCATGGTAACCTGGTAAACACTTTTATTTCGACCCGGTGTTTATTTGAAACAGCCGATGCCCAGCTTTTAAAAGGGACAGGCGGCTGTTTGAGACTCTGCGTTTAATTAAAGTTTTATGTTTTAACACCTTTCCATAAACCTAGGAGAATCATCTCGCTGTCAGCCTCTACTCTAAGTCTGTGTCTGTCTGCCTGTCTGCCTGTCTGTCTGCCTGTCTGTCTCTGTCTGTCTGTCTGTCTGTCTGTCTGTCTGTCTGTCTGTCTGTCTGTCTGTCTGTCTGTCTGTCTGTCTGTCTGTCTGTCTGTCTGTCTGTCTGTCTGTCTGTCTGTCTGTCTGTCTGTCTGTCTGTCTGTCTGTCTGTCTGTCTGTCTGTCTGTCTGTCTGTCTGTCTGTCTGTCTGTCTGTCTGTCTGTCTGTCTGTCTGTCTGTCTGTCTGTCTGTCTGTCTGTCTGTCTGTCTGTCTGTCTGTCTGTCTGTCTGTCTGTCTGTCTGTCTGTCTGTCTGTCTGTCTGTCTGTCTGTCTGTCTGTCTGTCTGTCTGTCTGTCTGTCTGTCTGTCTGTCTGTCTGTCTGTCTGTCTGTCTGTCTGTCTGTCTGTCTGTCTGTCTGTCTGTCTGTCTGTCTGTCTGTCTGTCTGTCTGTCTGTCTGTCTGTCTGTCTGTCTGTCTGTCTGTCTGTCTGTCTGTCTGTCTGTCTGTCTGTCTGTCTGTCTGTCTGTCTGTCTGTCTGTCTGTCTGTCTGTCTGTCTGTCTGTCTGTCTGTCTGTCTGTCTGTCTGTCTGTGTCTGGAGCTGTCTGTCTGGAGTGAAGGTGGAACTGAACAAACCATCAGACCCCAGCTGTGAGAGAAAGGAGAGGAGGCGAAGGTGGAACAGAGGGGGACAAACCATCAGCCAAGACCCCAGCCATGAAGTGCTATGCCCTGATAAAGGGAGAGGCCTAAACCAAGAGAGAGTATTTCGTTATGTTTTCTGGAGCTCTACGGGTGGACTGATTCCACAACTGACCTTGAATGTCATGACGTCACAGTACTGCAAGGAGAGACTGTCCCTTCTCTGCTTGTGGCCCAAAAGGGACCCTATTTCCTACATAGTGCACTAGACTAGTGACCGAAAAATAGATGCTCAATGGAGAATATCCATTGAACTAGCTTTTTATTCCAGGACTAAGCTATGGGCCTTGGTCAAATGTAGTGCACTCTGTAGGGAAAACGGTTCCATTTGGGACAGAGTCTGTGGCTTTTTGGTGAAGACAATGCTGAGAAAAAAGAAGTGGCCATTTAGAGAACGCTTTGAGCTTCAGGAACCAACCGACCCCTGAGAGACTGTCGTTCTGTTGTCTTTTACACGTTCTGGTGTTGAGCTTCAGGATCCAACCCCTGAGAGGCTGTCATTCTGTTGTCTTTACCATGTTCTGGTGTTGTTATATTATTATTATTATTGTGGTTGATTCCTTAAAGGTACAGAGTCCATACTGACGAACTCCGAGTTAACCGTATTGCGAGTGCGTCTCGGGAAGCAAGGCTGGGACAGCTAAGTTAGTTTTAAAAGGTTTAAGGGTTCATTCAGAGTTCGTAAGTATGGTGTTTTGCTTGTTGTATTGATGCTGTTTACAAGCAATAAGCTGTTTTAAGCTTTTTGTTCAATGAGCTTGTGGAGGTTTTTTAATTAAATGAGGAGAGATCTCAATTAAACTAGTTTTTGATAACATGAGGAGAGATCTCATTTTTAAAGATATTTGATAACATGAGATTTTTCAATTAAAAATGTTCTTGATAACATGAGAAGAGATTTCATTTTTAAAGGTTTTTGAGAAGAGATTTCATTTTTAAAGGTTTTTGATAACATGAGAAGAGATTTCATTAAAAAACCAATTTGGACAGTATTTTTGTCTCATGTTTTATGTATCTTCAGTCACTGCACAGTGAAGTGCCTCTCTCCCTCCTCTCTCCCTCCTCTCTACCTCCTCTCTACCTCCTCTCTCCCTGCTCTCTCCCTGCTCTCTCCCTGCTCTCTCGCTCTCTCCCTGCTCTCTCGCTCTCTCCCTGCTCTCTCGCTCTCTCCCTGCTCTCTCGCTCTCTCCCTGCTCTCTCCTCCTCTCTCCCTGCTCTCTCCCTCCTCTCTCCCTGCTCTCTACCTCCTCTCTCCCTGCTCTCTCCCTCCTCTCTCCCTGCTCTCTCTCTCTCCCTGCTCTCTCGCTCTCCCTGCTCTCCTCTCCCTCCTCTCTCCCTGCTCTCTCCCTCCTCTCTCCCTGCTCTCTCCCTCCTCTCTCCCTCCTCCCTGCTCTCTCGCTCTCTCCCTCTCTCTCCCCCTGCTCTCTCGCTCTCTCCCTGCTCCCTCCTCTCTCCCTCCTCTCGCTCTCTCCCTGCTCCCTCCTCTCTCCCTGCTCTCTCGCTCTCTCCCTCCCTCTCTCTCCCTCCTCTCTCCCTCTCCCTGCTCTCTCCTCTCTCCCTCTCCCTCCTCTCTCCCTGCTCTCTCTCCCTGCTCTCTCGCACTCTCCCTCCTCTCTCCCTGCTCTCTCCTCCTCTCTCCCTGCCTCTCGCTCTCTCCCTCCTCTCTCCCTGCTCTCTCCCTCTCTCCCCTGCTCTCTCCCTCCTCTCTCGCTCTCCCTCTCCCTGCCTCTCTCCCTGCTCTCTCGCTCTCTCCCTGCTCCTCGCTCTCTCCCTGCTCTCTGCTCCCTCCTCTCTCCCTCCTCTCCTCTCTCCCTGCTCTCTCCCTCCTCTCTCCCTGCTCTCTACCTCCTCTCTCCCTGCTCTCTCCCTGCTCTCTCCTCTCTCCCTCTCTCTCGCTCTCTCCCTGCTCTCTCGCTCTCTCCCTGCTCCTCCTCTCTCCCTGCTTTCTGCTCTCTCCCTCCTCTCTCCCTGCTCTCTCGCTCTCTCCCTGCTCTCCACTCCCTCCTCTCTCCCTGCTCTCCCTCCTCTCTCCCTGCTCTCTCGCTCTCTCCCCTCTCTCTCTGCTCTCTCCCTCCTCTCTCCTGCTCTCTCCCTCCTCTCTCCTCTCTCCTCCTCTCTCCCTGCTCTCTCGCTCTCTCCCTGCTCTCTCGCTCTCTCCCTGCTCTCTCGCTCTCTCCCTGCTCTCTCCTCTCTCCCTGCTCTCTCCTCCTCCCTCCCTGCTCCCTCCCTCTCCCTGCTCTCCCCTCCTCTCCCCTGCTCTCTCGCTCCTCTCTCCCTGCTCTCTCCCTGCTCTCTCGCCCTCCCTGCTCTCTCGCTCTCTCCCTGCTCTCTCGCTCTCTCCCTGCTCTCTCGCACTCTCCCTGCTCTCTCGCACTCTCCCTCCTCTCTCCCTGCTCTCTCCCTCCTCTCTCCCTGCTCTCTCCCTCCTCTCTCCCTGCTCTCTCGCTCTCTCCCTCCTCTCTCCCTGCTCTCTCGCTCTCTCCCTCCTCTCTCCCTGCTCTCTCGCTCTCTCCCTGCTCTCTCCCTCCTCTCTCGCTCTCTACCTCCTCTCTCCCTGCTCTCTCGCTCTCTACCTCCTCTCTCCCTGCTCTCTCGCTCTCTCCCTGCTCTCTCCCTGCTCTCTCGCTCTCTCCCTCCTCTCTCGCTCTCTCCCTCCTCTCTCCCTGCTCTCTCGCTCTCTCCCTGCTCCCTCCTCTCTCCCTGCTCTCTCGCTCTCTCCCTCCTCTCTCGCAAAAGAGAGATAAGAAAAAGCAGGAGCACAGAAAAACACGCTGGTTGACTTGACTAGACGAACTGGAAACAGACAAACAGGGAACACAGGAATAAATACCCAGGGACTAATGAGGAAACAGGTGACACCTGGAGGTGGGTGGAGACAATCACAAAGACAGGTGAAACATACCTGGCTGACTGGGGTGTCGGCGGTGAAAATCAGCGATGAGGGCCGGGTCCAGGATGTCTCTAGTGGGAACCCAGCACCTCTCCTCCGGGTCATAACCCTCCCAGTCAACCAGGTACTGGAAACCACTGCCCTGTGGTCGAACCATCAGGAGGCATCTCACCGTGTACGCTGGCTGGCCATCGATGACACGGGGGGAGGGATGGGCCTAGAAACAGAAGACACATGAATGTGAGACAAGGGCTTAATCCTGGACATGTGAAAAGTAGGGTGAACACGGAGGGTACGGGATAACAGCAGGCGGACAGCAGTGGGACTAAGGACTTTAGAAATGGGGAAGGTCCCGAGTGGACAAGCATAACCTCTGCCTGATACGATAGCAGGGAGCCGAAGTCCGGTGGTGATCCGCTTGTCGAAGAGCCGACCGAGCTCTTTTCCAGGTATGCCGACAGCGGCGGACGAACATCTGGGCTGAAGGTATGTTGACCTCAACATCTTGCTCTGGGAAGAGTGGAGGCTAATACCCCATGGGGCATACGAAGGGGGAGAGTCCAGTAGCTGAGCAGGGGAGAGTGTATATTCCAACCAGACCAGTTGCTGACTCCAGGTGGTGGAGTTACTGGAAACCAGACACCGGAGTGCCGTCTCCATATCTTGATTGGCTCGCTCCGTCTGGCCGTTGGATTAAGGACAGGCTGGCAGAACCCCCTGATTACTGAATGTAACAATAGTGGTCCTAAAACGGAACCTTGAGGAACACCTACATTTACAGTTGATTTGTCAGAGGACAAACCATTCACAGAGACAAACTGAGATATTTCCGACATAAGCTTTTTTTCTCTTAAAGGGGCAGTGTTGTATTTTGAGACAGGCTTGAGTAAGATAAGTAGCCAATAGGCAGAGGGTAGCATAATTTGTCTGATTTTTCTATAATAATGGTATGGGAATAATAATGCATTTTATTTTGTAAAGTGGTTTCTTGCATCAAACACATTTTCAGTCACCTCCTTGACAAACAGGTTAATGTTGATAAACAGGTTAATGTCAAGCCCTGCATGTTTTTTCCAAAAGTCTCATGGAATGTTGGCCTACATTGAACACCACACATTGGCTGCTGATGTAGGCTGAATGATAGAACAGCTATTAACATGTTAAAATTACCATGTTGTGTAATGTATTTTCTCCATTGTTTTTGATGGTAGGCATTATGATCTAATAGTCACAGTAGCCTACTTGGCCACAGTTAAAACTGTAATTTAAAGTGGGTACTGCCTCAGTGTTCACAGTAAAACTGTAATTTAAAGTGGGTACTGCCTCAGTGTTCACAGTAAAACTGTAATTTAAAGTGGGTACAGCCTCAGTGTTCACAGTAAAACTGTAATTTAGTGGGTACAGCCTCAGTGTTCACAGTAAAACTGTAATTTAATGTGGGTACAGCCTCAATGTTCACAGTAAAACTGTAACTTAAAGCAGGTACAGCCTCAGTGTTCACAGTAAAACTGTAATTTAATGTGGGTACAGCCTCAATGTTCACAGTAAAACTGTAATTTAAAGTGGGTACTGCCTCAGTGTTCACAGTAAAACTGTAATTTAATGTGGGTACTGCCTCAGTGTTCACAGTAAAACTGTAATTTAATGTGGGTACTGCCTCAGTGTTCACAGTAAAACTGTAATTTAATGTGGGTACTGCCTCAGTGTTCACAGTAAAACTGTAACTTAAAGCAGGTACTGCCTCAGTGTTCACAGTAAAACTGTAACTTAAAGCAGGTACAGCCTCAGTGTTCACAGTAAAACTGTAACTTAAAGCAGGTACAGCCTCAGTGTTCACAGTAAAACTGTAACTTAAAGTGGGTACTGCCTCAGTGTTCACAGTAAAACTGTAACTTAAAGTGGGTACTGCCTCAGTGTTCACAGTAAAACTGTAACTTAAAGTGGGTACTGCCTCAGTGTTCACAGTAAAACTGTAACTTTAAAGTGGGTACTGCCCTCAGTGTTCACAGTAAAACTGTAATTTAATGTGGGTACTGCCTCAGTGTTCACAGTAAAACTGTAACTTAAAGTGGGTACTGCCTCAGTGTTCACAGTAAAACTGTAATTTAATGTGGGTACTGCCTCAGTGTTCACAGTAAAACTGTAACTTAAAGCAGGTACTGCCTCAGTGTTCACAGTAAAACTGTAATTTAAAGTGTTCACAGTAAAACTGTACTGCAGGTACTCAGTGTTCACAGTAAAACTGTAACTTAATGTAGGTACAGCCTCAGTGTTCACAGTAAAACTGTAATTTAAAGTGGGTACTGCCTCAGCGTTCACAGTAAAACTGTAATTTAAAGTGGGTACTGCCTCAGTGTTCACAGTAAAACTGTAACTTAAAGCAGGTACTGCCTCAGTGTTCACAGTAAATCTGTAACTTAAAGTAGGTACAGCCTCAGTGTTCACAGTAAAACTGTAATTTACAGCAGGTACAGCCTCAGTGTTCACAGTAAAACTGTAATTTAATGTGGGTACAGCCTCAGTGTTCACAGTAAAACTGTAATTTAAAGTGGGTACTGCCTCAGTGTTCACAGTAAAACTGTAATTTAAAGTGGGTACTGCCTCAGTGTTCACAGTAAAACTGTAATTTAAAGTGGGTACTGCCTCAGTGTTCACAGTAAAACTGTAATTTAATGTGGGTACTGCCTCAGTGTTCACAGTAAAACTGTAATTTAAAGTGGGTACTGCCTCAGTGTTCACAGTAAAACTGTAATTTAAAGTGGGTACTGCCTCAGTGTTCACAGTAAAACTGTAATTTAAAGTGGGTACTGCCTCAGTGTTCATAGTAAAACTGTAATTTAATGTGGGTACTGCCTCAGTGTTCACAGTAAAACTGTAATTTAATGTGGGTACTGCCTCAGTGTTCACAGTAAATGCTGGAAACAACGTTCAAGGTTGTGCTCAGCAGACGGAAAACAATTTGAGGGAGCAATGGTTGAGCTGAAGAACAAACAGATAACTCATGTAAAACTCTCTGTAAAATGTATATAGTATGTATAAACTGGAAGTAGAAACCTAAGTATTGTTGTCCATTAGTTTAGCCCAATTAAGGGATGGGTGGTAGGATAGGGGTGGTAGGATAGGGGTAGTAAGATAGGGGTGGTAAGATAGGGGTGGTATGGATAGGGGTGGTATGGATAGGGGTGGTAGGATAGGGATGGTGGGATAGGGGTGGTGGGATAGGGGTGGTAGGATAGGGGTGGTCGGGATAGGGGTGGTAGGTTAGGGGTGGTAGGTTAGGGGTGGTAGGGATAGGGGTGGTAGGTTAGGGGTGGTAGGATAGGGGTGGTGGATAGGGGTGGTAGGTTAGGGGTGGTAGGATAGGGGTGGTAGGATAGGGGTGGTGGAATAGGGGTGGTAAATTACTTAAATGAATAGGATGGTGATTAGATGGGGTGGTAGGGATAGGGGTGGTAGGATAGGGGTGGTGGGATAGGGGTGGTAGGTTAGGGGTGGTAGGTTAGGGGTGATAAGATAGGGGTGGTAGGGATAGGGGTGGTAAGATAGGGGTGGTAGGGATAGGGGTGGTAGGATAGGGGTGGTAGGATAGGGGTGGTAAGATAGGGGTGGTAGGATAGGGGTGGTAGGTTAGGGGTGGTGGGATAGGGGTGGTAGGGATAGGGGTGGTAGGTTAGGGGTGGTAGGATAGGGGTGGTAGGGTTAGGGGTGGTAGGATAGGGGTGGTCGGGATAGGGGTGGTAGGTTAGGGGTGGTAGGTTAGGGGTGGTAAGATAGGGGAAAATAATAAATAAGAGAAATATATTTAATTAGTTTACTCCAATTAGGGTAGGGGTGGTAGGATAGGGGAAAATAATAAAGAAGGAAAATATATTTAAATATATATATTAAAAATAATATTACAAATACTTACAAAAAATATATTCGGGAGTTTGGAAATGATGCAGACATTTAGGGATAGGGGTCTGTAGGATAGGGATGGTAGGGATAATAACACCAGGGCATCAGCCCTGTGGTAGGAGTCCCAGGGGTGGCAGGCCAGGGGGGTAGGGGGCCAGGGGTGGGGACAGGGGGGTAGGGATAGGGGTGGCAAGCCCCAGAATAGCTCCCTGGTGCCCTGTGGGATCCCAGGGCAGGCCAGGTTAGGGGGACAGGTAGGATAGGGGAAAATAATAAAGAAGGAAAATATATTTAAATATATATATTAAAAATACTTAAAAAATATATTCCAGGGCCAGGGGTGGAAATGATGCAGACATTTACATTTATAGCCACAATCTGCAATATTAAAGCCCCAAAAATAACACCAGCTGCATCAGCCCTGTGGAGGAGTCCCAGGTCCAGCAGGCCAGGGGGCCAGGGGGCCAGGGGACAGGGGTGCCCTGTGGAGGGGGTCCAGGGGGTCAGGGGGCCAGGGGGACAGGCAAGCCCCAGAAGTCAGCTCCCTGGTGCCCTGTGTGGACGTCCAGAAATGTACGCATGCATGATTGTACATATATGACTCAGCAGGTGTTCAAACTGTAGAACCCAGTTCATACATTTTACTGTAAAAAATGATTTTATTAAACAAAACTATGCTACATTTTTATCTCTGAGATATATTAGTATATTATTATTATTACATTACCTTAAAAAATATTTCAGTGCCTTTGAACAGGGTATGGTAGTAGGTGCTTTGTGTTCGAGTGTGTCAAGAACTGCAACGCTGCTGTGGGAAGCATTGTTGTCAACTTGGGCCAGCATTCATGTGGAAGGCTTTTGACACCTTGTGGAGTCCATGCCCTGGTGAATTGAGGCTGTTCTAGGGGCAAAAGGGGGTGCAACTCAATATTAAGGTGTTCCTAATGTTTTGTATACTCAGTGTATTTTACTATAATATTATTATAATTATTGTTATATATTCTATGCATTATTATTAATACATTATATATTATAATTATTAATATTAGTATTACTATTCTTATTATTATATTACTATGATAATGATTACTATTATCATTATGTATATTATATTAAGTATTATTATTACTATTATTATAATTATTACTATATATATATTTATTTATTTACTATATGCAGTACCATGTAATTATTATTACCATTCTTATTATTATTAATTGTATTTTATATTATTCTTATTATTACCATTATTATTATTATTATTACCGTTATTATTATTATTAATTATATTTTATATTATTATGATAATGATTACTATTATTATCATATTATTATGTGTCACGCCCTGGCCTTAGATATCTGTGTTTTCTTTATTATTGTGGTTCGGCCAGGGTGTGATATGGGTGATTATGTGTTTGTCTGGTCTAGGGGTTTATTAGATTAATGTGGTTGTGTTCAGTTTAGGTGTCTAGGTAAGTCTATGGTTGCCTAGAGTGGTTTTCAATCAGAGGCAGGTGTTTATCGTTGTCTCTGATTGGGAACCATATTTAGGCAGCCATATTCTTTGGGTATTTTGTGGGTGATTGTTTCCTGTCTCTGTGTTTACAGCACCAGATAGGGCTGTTTCGGTTTTTTCACGTTTCTTGTTTTGTAGTTGTGTTCATGTTTTGAGTTTTCCTATTAGAACCATGGACACTTACCACACCACATATTGGTCCTCCGATCCTTCTCGCCTCTTCAGACGAAGAGGAGGAAAACCGTGACATTATGATAATGTTTACTATAATGATTATTTATATTATATATTATTACTATTATCATCTATTATTATAATTATATTACCTGTCTCCCACTCTGGGCTTATACTGGATGAAGACATCACTGTGGGCTCTGGTAGCCATAAAGAAGAGGGACTGGGTCTTACTGAGGTCAGAGAAGAACCGGAGACACAGAGTCATGTTGAAGAGGATCTCGTTGTGAAGAGGAGTCCGATGTAATTACTTTAGATGTAATGTAAGTCACCTTAGTTATAATGTAATATAATATAATGACTGATATGTGGTTGTCTATCCTACCTTAGTTATAATATAATGACTGATATGTGGTTGTCTGTCCTACCTTAGTTATAATATAATGACTGATATGTGGTTGTCTGTCCTACCTTAGTTATAATATAATGACTGATATGTGGTTGTCTATCCTACCTTAGTTATAATATAATGACTGATATGTGGTTGTCTGTCCTACCTTAGTTATAATATAATGACTGATATGTGGTTGTCTATCCTACCTTAGTTATAATATAATGACTGATATGTGGTTGTCTGTCCTACCTTAGTTATAATGTAATGACTGATATGTGGTTGTCTATCCTACCTTAGTTATAATATAATGACTGATATGTGGTTGTCTATCCTACCTTAGTTATAATGTAATGACTGATAATGTGATATGTTTGTCTATCCTACCTTAGTTATAATATAATGACTGATATGTGGTTGTCTATCCTACCTTAGTTATAATATAATGACTGATATGTGGTTGTCTGTCCTACCTTAGTTATAATGACTGATATGTGATTGTCTATCCTACCTTAGTTATAATGACTGATATGTGGTTGTCTATCCTACCTTAGTTATAATATAATGACTGATATGTGGTTGTCTATCCTACCTTAGTTATAATATAATGACTGATATGTGGTTGTCTATCCTACCTTAGTTATAATATAATGACTGATATGTGGTTGTCTATCCTACCTTAGTTATAATGACTGATATGTGATTGTCTATCCTACCTTAGTTATAATATAATGACTGATATGTGGTTGTCTATCCTACCTTAGTTATAATATAATGACTGATATGTGGTTGTCTATCCTACCTTAGTTATAATATAATGACTGATATGTGGTTGTCTATCCTACCTTAGTTATAATATAATGACTGATATGTGGTTGTCTATCCTACCTTAGTTATAATATAATGACTGATATGTGGTTGTTATAATGACTGATATGTGATTGTCTATCCTACCTTAGTTATAATATAATGACTGATATGTGGTTGTCTGTCCTACCTTAGTTATAATATAATGACTGATATGTGGTTGTCTATCCTACCTTAGTTATAATATAATGACTGATATGTGGTTGTCTGTCCTACCTTAGTTATAATGACTGATATGTGGTTGTCTGTCCTCCTTAGTTATAATATAATGACTGATATGTGGTTGTCTGTCCTACCTTAGTTATAATGACTGATATGTGGTTGTCTGTCCTACCTTAGTTATAATATAATGACTGATATGTGGTTGTCTATCCTACCTTAGTTATAATATAATGACTGATATGTGGTTGTCTATCCTACCTTAGTTATAATGACTGATATGTGGTTGTCTATCCTACCTTAGTTATAATATAATGACTGATATGTGGTTGTCTATCCTACCTTAGTTATAATGACTGATATGTGGTTGTCTATCCTACCTTAGTTATAATGACTGATATGTGGTTGTCTATCCTACCTTAGTTATAATGACTGATATGTGGTTGTCTATCCTACCTTAGTTATAATATAATGACTGATATGTGGTTGTCTATCCTACCTTAGTTATAATATAATGACTGATATGTGGTTGTCTATCTTACCTTAGTTATAATATAATGACTGATATGTGGTTGTCTATCCTACCTTAGTTATAATATAATGACTGATATGTGGTTGTCTATCCTACCTTAGTTATAATATAATGACTGATATGTGGTTGTCTATCCTACCTTATAATATAATGTTATAATATAATGACTGATATGTGGTTGTCTATCCTACCTTAGTTATAATATAATGACTGATATGTGGTTGTCTATCCTACCTTAGTTATAATATAATGACTGATATGTGGTTGTCTATCCTACCTTAGTTATAATATAATGACTGATATGTGGTTGTCTGTCCTACCTTAGTTATAATATAATGACTGATATGTTGTTGTCTATCCTACCTTAGTTATAATATAATGACTGATATGTGGTTGTCTATCCTACCTTAGTTATAATATAATGACTGATATGTGGTTGTCTATCCTACCTTAGTTATAATATAATGACTGATATGTGGTTGTCTATCCTACCTTAGTTATAATATAATGACTGATATGTGGTTGTCTATCCTACCTTAGTTATAATATAATGACTGATATGTGGTTGTCTGTCCTACCTTAGTTATAATATAATGACTGATATGTGGTTGTCTATCCTACCTTAGTTATAATATAATGACTGATATGTGGTTGTCTATCCTACCTTAGTTATAATATAATGACTGATATGTGGTTGTCTATCCTACCTTAGTTATAATGACTGATATGTGGTTGTCTATCCTACCTTAGTTATAATATAATGACTGATATGTGGTTGTCTGTCCTACCTTAGTTATAATATAATGACTGATATGTGGTTGTCTATCCTACCTTAGTTATAATATAATGACTGATATGTGGTTGTCTATCCTACCTTAGTTATAATATAATGACTGATATGTGGTTGTCTATCCTACCTTAGTTATAATGTAATGACTGATATGTGGTTGTCTGTCCTACCTTAGTTATAATATAATGACTGATATGTGGTTGTCTATCCTACCTTAGTTATAATATAATGACTGATATGTGGTTGTCTATCCTACCTTAGTTATAATATAATGACTGATATGTGGTTGTCTGTCCTACCTTAGTTATAATATAATGACTGATATGTGGTTGTCTGTCCTACCTTAGTTATAATATAATGACTGATATGTGGTTGTCTATCCTACCTTAGTTATAATGTAATGACTGATATGTGGTTGTCTATCCTACCTTAGTTATAATGACTGATATGTGGTTGTCTATCCTACCTTAGTTATAATGACTGATATGTGATTGTCTATCCTACCTTAGTTATAATATAATGACTGATATGTGGTTGTCTGTCCTACCTTAGTTATAATATAATGACTGATATGTGGTTGTCTGTCCTACCTTAGTTATAATGACTGATATGTGGTTGTCTGTCCTACCTTAGTTATAATATAATGACTGATATGTGGTTGTCTGTCCTACCTTAGTTATAATATAATGACTGATATGTGGTTGTCTATCCTACCTTAGTTATAATATAATGACTGATATGTGGTTGTCTATCCTACCTTAGTTATAATATAATGACTGATATGTGGTTGTCTGTCCTACCTTAGTTATAATATAATGACTGATATGTGGTTGTCTATCCTACCTTAGTTATAATATAATGACTGATATGTGGTTGTCTATCCTACCTTAGTTATAATATAATGACTGATATGTGGTTGTCTATCCTACCTTAGTTATAATATAATGACTGATATGTGGTTGTCTATCCTACCTTAGTTATAATATAATGACTGATATGTGGTTGTCTATCCTACCTTAGTTATAATATAATGACTGATATGTGGTTGTCTGTCCTACCTTAGTTATAATATAATGACTGATATGTGGTTGTCTGTCCTACCTTAGTTATAATATAATGACTGATATGTGGTTGTCTATCCTACCTTAGTTATAATATAATGACTGATATGTGGTTGTCTATCCTACCTTAGTTATAATATAATGACTGATATGTGGTTGTCTATCCTACCTTAGTTATAATGACTGATATGTGATTGTCTATCCTACCTTAGTTATAATATAATGACTGATATGTGGTTGTCTATCCTACCTTAGTTATAATATAATGACTGATATGTGGTTGTCTATCCTACCTTAGTTATAATATAATGACTGATATGTGGTTGTCTATCCTACCTTAGTTATAATATAATGACTGATATGTGGTTGTCTATCCTACCTTAGTTATAATATAATGACTGATATGTGGTTGTCTATCCTACCTTAGTTATAATATAATGACTGATATGTGGTTGTCTATCCTACCTTAGTTATAATATAATGACTGATATGTGGTTGTCTATCCTACCTTAGTTATAATATAATGACTGATATGTGGTTGTCTGTCCTACCTTAGTTATAATATAATGACTGATATGTGGTTGTCTATCCTACCTTAGTTATAATATAATGACTGATATGTGGTTGTCTGTCCTACCTTAGTTATAATATAATGACTGATATGTGGTTGTCTGTCCTACCTTAGTTATAATATAATGACTGATATGTGGTTGTCTGTCCTACCTTAGTTATAATATAATGACTGATCCTGTCTGTCCTTAGTTATAATGACTGATATGTGGTTGTCTATCCTACCTTAGTTATAATGTAATGACTGATATGTGGTTGTCTATCCTACCTTAGTTATAATATAATGACTGATATGTGGTTGTCTATCCTACCTTAGTTATAATGACTGATATGTGGTTGTCTATCCTACCTTAGTTATAATATAATGACTGATATGTGGTTGTCTATCCTACCTTAGTTATAATATAATGACTGATATGTGGTTGTCTATCCTACCTTAGTTATAATATAATGACTGATATGTGGTTGTCTATCCTACCTTAGTTATAATGAATGACTGATATGTGGTTGTCTATCCTACCTTAGTTATAATGTAATGACTGATATGTGGTTGTCTGTCCTACCTTAGTTATAATATAATGACTGATATGTGGTTGTCTATCCTACCTTAGTTATAATGATATGTGACTGATATGTGGTTGTCTATCCTACCTTAGTTATAATATAATGACTGATATGTGGTTGTCTATCCTACCTTAGTTATAATATAATGACTGATATGTGGTTGTCTGTCCTACCTTAGTTTATAATGACTGATATAACCTATAAATGACTGATATGTGGTTGTCTATCCTACCTTAGTTATAATATAATGACTGATATGTGGTTGTCTATCCTACCTTAGTTATAATGAATGACTGATATGTGGTTGTCTATCCTACCTTAGTTATAATGAATGACTGATATGTGGTTGTCTATCCTACCTTAGTTATAATATAATGACTGATATGTGGTTGTCTATCCTACCTTAGTTATAATATAATGACTGATATGTGGTTGTCTATCCTACCTTAGTTATAATATAATGACTGATATGTGGTTGTCTATCCTACCTTAGTTATAATATAATGACTGATATGTGGTTGTCTATCCTACCTTAGTTATAATATAATGACTGATATGTGGTTGTCTATCCTACCTTAGTTATAATATAATGACTGATATGTGGTTGTCTATCCTACCTTAGTTATAATGACTGATATGTGGTTGTCTATCCTACCTTAGTTATAATATAATGACTGATATGTGGTTGTCTATCCTACCTTAGTTATAATATAATGACTGATATGTGGTTGTCTATCCTACCTTAGTTATAATATAATGACTGATATGTGGTTGTCTATCCTACCTTAGTTATAATATAATGACTGATATGTGGTTGTCTATCCTACCTTAGTTATAATGACTGATATGTGGTTGTCTATCCTACCTTAGTTATAATATAATGACTGATATGTGGTTGTCTATCCTACCTTAGTTATAATATAATGACTGATATGTGGTTGTCTATCCTACCTTAGTTATAATGACTGATATGTGGTTGTCTATCCTACCTTAGTTATAATATAATGACTGATATGTGGTTGTCTATCCTACCTTAGTTATAATATAATGACTGATATGTGGTTGTCTATCCTACCTTAGTTATAATATAATGACTGATATGTGGTTGTCTATCCTACCTTAGTTATAATATAATGACTGATATGACTGTTATAATGACTGATATGTGGTTGTCTATCCTACCTTAGTTATAATATAATGACTGATATGTGGTTGTCTATCCTACCTTAGTTATAATATAATGACTGATATGTGGTTGTCTATCCTACCTTAGTTATAATGAATGACTGATATGTGGTTGTCTATCCTACCTTAGTTATAATATAATGACTGATATGTGGTTGTCTATCCTACTGATATGTGGTTGTCTATCTTACCTTAGTTATAATATAATGACTGATATGTGGTTGTCTATCCTACCTTAGTTATAATATAATGACTGATATGTGGTTGTCTATCCTACCTTAGTTATAATATAATGACTGATATGTGGTTGTCTATCCTACCTTAGTTATAATGACTGATATGTGGTTGTCTATCCTACCTTAGTTATAATATAATGACTGATATGTGGTTGTCTATCCTACCTTAGTTATAATATAATGACTGATATGTGGTTGTCTATCCTACCTTAGTTATAATATAATGACTGATATGTGGTTGTCTGTCCTACCTTAGTTATAATGACTGATATGTGGTTGTCTATCCTACCTTAGTTATAATGACTGATATGTGGTTGTCTATCCTACCTTAGTTATAATGACTGATATGTGGTTGTCTATCCTACCTTAGTTATAATATAATGACTGATATGTGGTTGTCTATCCTACCTTAGTTATAATATAATGACTGATATGTGGTTGTCTATCCTACCTTAGTTATAATATAATGACTGATATGTGGTTGTCTGTCCTACCTTAGTTATAATATAATGACTGATATGTGGTTGTCTGATCTATCTACCTTAGTTATAATATAATGACTGATATGTGGTTGTCTATCCTACCTTAGTTATAATATAATGACTGATATGTGGTTGTCTATCCTACCTTAGTTATAATATAATGACTGATATGTGGTTGTCTATCCTACCTTAGTTATAATATATATGACTGATATGTGGTTGTCTATCCTACCTTAGTTATAATATAATGACTGATATGTGGTTGTCTATCCTACCTTAGTTATAATATAATGACTGATATGTGGTTGTCTATCCTACCTTAGTTATAATATAATGACTGATATGACTGAGTTATGTAATGACTGATATGTCTATCCTACCTTAGTTATAATATAATGACTGATATGTGGTTGTCTATCCTACCTTAGTTATAATATAATGACTGATATGTGGTTGTCTGTCCTACCTTAGTTATAATGACTGATATGTGGTTGTCTATCCTACCTTAGTTATAATATAATGACTGATATGTGGTTGTCTATCCTACCTTAGTTATAATATAATGACTGATATGTGGTTGTCTATCCTACCTTAGTTATAATATAATGACTGATATGTGGTTGTCTATCCTACCTTAGTTATAATGATAATGACTGATATGTGGTTGTCTGTCCTACCTTAGTTATAATATAATGACTGATATGTGGTTGTCTATCCTACCTTAGTTATAATATAATGACTGATATGTGGTTGTCTATCCTACCTTAGTTATAATGACTGATATGTGGTTGTCTGTCCTACCTTAGTTATAATGTAATGACTGATATGTGGTTGTCTGTCCTACCTTAGTTATAATATAATGACTGATATGTGGTTGTCTGTCCTACCTTAGTTATAATATAATGACTGATATGTGGTTGTCTGTCCTACCTTAGTTATAATATAATGACTGATATGTGGTTGTCTGTCCTACCTTAGTTATAATATAATGACTGATATGTGGTTGTCTATCCTACCTTAGTTATAATATAATGACTGATATGTGGTTGTCTGTCCTACCTTAGTTATAATATAATGACTGATATGTGGTTGTCTATCCTACCTTAGTTATAATATAATGACTGATATGTGGTTGTCTGTCCTATAATATAATGACTTAGTTATAATATATAATGACTGATATGTGGTTGTCTGTCCTACCTTAGTTATAATGTAATGACTGATATGTGGTTGTCTATCCTACCTTAGTTATAATATAATGACTGATATGTGGTTGTCTGTCCTACCTTAGTTATAATATAATGACTGATATGTGGTTGTCTATCCTACCTTAGTTATAATGACTGATATGTGATTGTCTATACCTTAGTTATAATATAATGACTGATATGTGGTTGTCTATCCTACCTTAGTTATAATATAATGACTGATATGTGGTTGTCTATCCTACCTTAGTTATAATATAATGACTGATATGTGTTGTCTATCCTACCTTAGTTATAATATAATGACTGATATGTGGTTGTCTATCCTACCTTAGTTATAATGACTGATATGTGGTTGTCTATCCTATTAGTTATAATATAATGACTTGTGGTTGTCTATCCTACCTTAGTTATAATATAATGACTGATATGTGGTTGTCTATCCTACCTTAGTTATAATATAATGACTGATATGTGGTTGTCTATCCTACCTTAGTTATAATATAATGACTGATATGTGGTTGTCTGTCCTACCTTAGTTATAATATAATGACTGATATAATGGTTGTCTTGTCTACCTTAGTTATAATATAATGACTGATATGTGGTTGTCTATCCTACCTTAGTTATAATATAATGACTGATATGTGGTTGTCTGTCCTACCTTAGTTATAATGTAATGACTGATATGTGGTTGTCTGTCCTACCTTAGTTATAATGTAATGACTGATATGTGGTTGTCTATCCTACCTTAGTTATAATGTAATGACTGATATGTGGTTGTCTATCCTACCTTAGTTATAATATAATGACTGATATGTGGTTGTCTATCCTACCTTAGTTATAATATAATGACTGATATGTGGTTGTCTATCCTACCTTAGTTATAATGACTGATATGTGGTTGTCTATCCTACCTTAGTTATAATGTAATGACTGATATGTGGTTGTCTATCCTACCTTAGTTATAATATAATGACTGATATGTGGTTGTCTGTCCTACCTTAGTTATAATATAATGACTGATATGTGGTTGTCTATCCTACCTTAGTTATAATATAATGACTGATATGTGGTTGTCTATCCTACCTTAGTTATAATGTAATGACTGATATGTGGTTGTCTGTCCTACCTTAGTTATAATATAATGACTGATATGTGGTTGTCTATCCTACCTTAGTTATAATATAATGACTGATATGTGGTTGTCTATCCTACCTTAGTTATAATATAATGACTGATATGTGGTTGTCTATCCTACCTTAGTTATAATATAATGACTGATATGTGGTTGTCTATCCTACCTTAGTTATAATATAATGACTGATATGTGGTTGTCTATCCTACCTTAGTTATAATATAATGACTGATATGTGGTTGTCTATCCTACCTTAGTTATAATGACTGATATGTGGTTGTCTATCCTACCTTAGTTATAATATAATGACTGATATGTGGTTGTCTATCCTACCTTAGTTATAATATAATGACTGATATGTGGTTGTCTATCCTACCTTAGTTATAATATAATGACTGATATGTGGTTGTCTGTCCTACCTTAGTTATAATATAATGACTGATATGTGGTTGTCTATCCTACCTTAGTTATAATATAATGACTGATATGTGGTTGTCTGTCCTACCTTAGTTATAATATAATGACTGATATGTGGTTGTCTGTCCTACCTTAGTTATAATATAATGACTGATATGTGGTTGTCTATCCTACCTTAGTTATAATATAATGACTGATATGTGGTTGTCTATCCTACCTTAGTTATAATATAATGACTGATATGTGGTTGTCTATCCTACCTTAGTTATAATATAATGACTGATATGTGGTTGTCTATCCTACCTTAGTTATAATATAATGACTGATATGTGGTTGTCTGTCCTACCTTAGTTATAATATAATGACTGATATGTGGTTGTCTATCCTACCTTAGTTATAATATAATGACTGATATGTGGTTGTCTATCCTAGCTTAGTTATAATATAATGACTGATATGTGGTTGTCTAGCCTACCTTAGTTATAATATAATGACTGATATGTGGTTGTCTGTCCTACCTTAGTTATAATATAATGAATGATATGTGGTTGTCTATCCTTCCTTAGTTATAATGTAATGACTGATATGTGGTTGTCTATCCTACCTTAGTTATAATGAATGACTGATATGTGGTTGTCTGTCCTACCTTAGTTATAATATAATGACTGATATGTGGTTGTCTATCCTACCTTAGTTATAATATAATGACTGATATGTGGTTGTCTATCCTACCTTAGTTATAATATAATGACTGATGTGGTTGTCTATCCTACCTTAGTTATAATATAATGACTGATATGTGGTTGTCTATCCTACCTTAGTTATAATGACTGATATGTGGTTGTCTGTCCTACCTTAGTTATAATATAATGACTGATATGTGGTTGTCTATCCTACCTTAGTTATAATATAATGACTGATATGTGGTTGTCTGTCCTACCTTAGTTATAATATAATGACTGATATGTGGTTGTCTATCCTACCTTAGTTATAATATAATGACTGATATGTGGTTGTCTATCCTACCTTAGTTATAATATAATGACTGATGTGGTTGTCTATCCTACCTTAGTTATAATATAATGACTGATATGTGGTTGTCTATCCTACCTTAGTTATAATGACTGATATGTGGTTGTCTGTCCTACCTTAGTTATAATATAATGACTGATATGTGGTTGTCTATCCTACCTTAGTTATAATATAATGACTGATATGTGGTTGTCTATCCTACCTTAGTTATAATATAATGACTGATATGTGGTTGTCTATCCTACCTTAGTTATAATGACTGATATGTGGTTGTCTATCCTACCTTAGTTATAATATAATGACTGATATGTGGTTGTCTGTCCTACCTTAGTTATAATATAATGACTGATATGTGGTTGTCTATCCTACCTTAGTTATAATATAATGACTGATATGTGGTTGTCTATCCTACCTTAGTTATAATATAATGACTGATATGTGGTTGTCTATCCTACCTTAGTTATAATATAATGACTGATATGTGGTTGTCTATCCTACCTTAGTTATAATATAATGACTGATATGTGGTTGTCTATCCTACCTTAGTTATAATGACTGATATGTGGTTGTCTATCCTACCTTAGTTATAATATAATGACTGATATGTGGTTGTCTATCCTACCTTAGTTATAATATAATGACTGATATGTGGTTGTCTATCCTACCTTAGTTATAATATAATGACTGATATGTGGTTGTCTGTCCTCCCTTAGTTATAATGTAATGACTGATATGTGGTTGTCTATCCTACCTTAGTTATAATATAATGACTGATATGTGGTTGTCTGTCCTACCTTAGTTATAATATAATGACTGATATGTGGTTGTCTGTCCTACCTTAGTTATAATGTAATGACTGATATGTGGTTGTCTGTCCTACCTTAGTTATAATATAATGACTGATATGTGGTTGTCTATCCTACCTTAGTTATAATATAATGACTGATATGTGGTTGTCTATCCTACCTTAGTTATAATATAATGACTGATATGTGGTTGTCTGTCCTCCCTTAGTTGTAATATAATGACTGATATGTGGTTGTCTATCCTACCTTAGTTATAATATAATGACTGATATGTGGTTGTCTGTCCTACCTTAGTTATAATATAATGACTGATATGTGGTTGTCTATCCTACCTTAGTTATAATATAATGACTGATATGTGGTTGTCTGTCCTACCTTAGTTATAATATAATGACTGATATGTGGTTGTCTGTCCTACCTTAGTTATAATATAATGACTGATATGTGGTTGTCTATCCTACCTTAGTTATAATATAATGACTGATATGTGGTTGTCTATCCTACCTTAGTTATAATATAATGACTGATATGTGGTTGTCTATCCTACCTTAGTTATAATATAATGACTGATATGTGGTTGTCTATCCTACCTTAGTTATAATGACTGATATGTGGTTGTCTGTCCTACCTTAGTTATAATATAATGACTGATATGTGGTTGTCTATCCTACCTTAGTTATAATATAATAACTGATATGTGGTTGTCTATCCTACCTTAGTTATAATATAATGACTGATATGTGGTTGTCTATCCTACCTTAGTTATAATGACTGATATGTGGTTGTCTATCCTACCTTAGTTATAATATAATGACTGATATGTGGTTGTCTGTCCTACCTTAGTTATAATGACTGATATGTGGTTGTCTATCCTACCTTAGTTATAATATAATGACTGATATGTGGTTGTCTGTCCTACCTTAGTTATAATATAATGACTGATATGTGGTTGTCTATCCTACCTTAGTTATAATATAATGACTGATATGTGGTTGTCTATCCTACCTTAGTTATAATGACTGATATGTGGTTGTCTATCCTACCTTAGTTATAATATAATGACTGATATGTGGTTGTCTATCCTACCTTAGTTATAATATAATGACTGATATGTGGTTGTCTATCCTACCTTAGTTATAATATAATGACTGATATGTGGTTGTCTGTCCTACCTTAGTTATAATATAATGACTGATATGTGGTTGTCTATCCTACCTTAGTTATAATGACTGATATGTGGTTGTCTGTCCTACCTTAGTTATAATATAATGACTGATATGTGGTTGTCTATCCTACCTTAGTTATAATATAATGACTGATATGTGGTTGTCTATCCTACCTTAGTTATAATATAATGACTGATATGTGGTTGTCTATCCTACCTTAGTTATAATGACTGATATGTGGTTGTCTATCCTACCTTAGTTATAATATAATGACTGATATGTGGTTGTCTATCCTACCTTAGTTATAATGACTGATATGTGGTTGTCTATCCTACCTTAGTTATAATATAATGACTGATATGACCTGTTATAATATAATGTTTGTCTATCCTACCTTAGTTATAATATAATGACTGATATGTGGTTGTCTATCCTACCTTAGTTATAATATAATGACTGATATGTGGACTTATGTGGTTGTCTGTCTACCTTAGTTATAATATAATGACTGATATGTGGTTGTCTGTCCTACCTTAGTTATAATATAATGACTGATATGTGGTTGTCTATCATACCTTAGTTATAATATAATGACTGATATGTGGTTGTCTATCATACCTTAGTTATAATATAATGACTGATATGTGGTTGTCTATCCTACCTTAGTTATAATATAATGACTGATATGTGGTTGTCTATCATACCTTAGTTATAATATAATGACTGATATGTGGTTGTCTGTCCTACCTTAGTTATAATGACTGATATGTGGTTGTCTGTCCTCCCTTAGTTATAATATAATGACTGATATGTGGTTGTCTGTCCTACCTTAGTTATAATATAATGACTGATATGTGGTTGTCTGTCCTACCTTAGTTATAATATAATGACTGATATGTGGTTGTCTATCATACCTTAGTTATAATATAATGACTGATATGTGGTTGTCTGTCCTACCTTAGTTATAATATAATGACTGATATGTGGTTGTCTGTCCTACCTTAGTTATAATATAATGACTGATATGTGGTTGTCTATCCTACCTTAGTTATAATATAATGACTGATATGTGGTTGTCTATCCTACCTTAGTTATAATATAATGACTGATATGTGGTTGTCTATCCTACCTTAGTTATAATGTAATGACTGATATGTGGTTGTCTGTCCTACCTTAGTTATAATGAATGATATGTGGTTGTCTATCCTACCTTAGTTATAATATAATGACTGATATGTGGTTGTCTATCCTACCTTAGTTATAATATAATGACTGATATGTTGTTGTCTATCCTACCTTAGTTGTAATATAATGACTGATATGTGGTTGTCTATCCTACCTTAGTTGTAATGTAATGACTGATATGTGGTTGTCTATCCTACCTTAGTTATAATATAATGACTGATATGTGGTTGTCTGTCCTACCTTAGTTATAATATAATGACTGATATGTGGTTGTCTATCCTACCTTAGTTATAATATAATGACTGATATGTGGTTGTCTGTCCTACCTTAGTTATAATATAATGACTGATATGTGGTTGTCTATCCTACCTTAGTTATAATATAATGACTGATATGTGGTTGTCTGTCCTACCTTAGTTATAATATAATGACTGATATGTGGTTGTCTATCCTACCTTAGTTATAATATAATGACTGATATGTGGTTGTCTGTCCTACCTTAGTTATAATATAATGACTGATATGTTGTTGTCTATCCTACCTTAGTTATAATATAATGACTGATATGTGGTTGTCTGTCCTACCTTAGTTATAATATAATGACTGATATGTGGTTGTCTATCCTACCTTAGTTATAATGACTGATATGTGGTTGTCTGTCCTACCTTAGTTATAATGTAATGACTGATATGTGGTTGTCTATCCTACCTTAGTTATAATGACTGATATGTGGTTGTCTATCCTACCTTAGTTATAATATAATGACTGATATGTGGTTGTCTATCCTACCTTAGTTATAATATAATGACTGATATGTGGTTGTCTATCCTACCTTAGTTATAATGACTGATATGTGGTTGTCTATCCTACCTTAGTTATAATGTAATGACTGATATGTGGTTGTCTATCCTACCTTAGTTATAATATAATGACTGATATGTGGTTGTCTATCCTACCTTAGTTATAATGTAATGACTGATATGTGGTTGTCTATCCTACCTTAGTTATAATGTAATGACTGATATGTGGTTGTCTGTCCTACCTTAGTTATAATATAATGACTGATATGTGGTTGTCTGTCCTACCTTAGTTATAATATAATGACTGATATGTGGTTGTCTATCCTACCTTAGTTATAATGTAATGACTGATATGTGGTTGTCTGTCCTACCTTAGTTATAATATAATGACTGATATGTGGTTGTCTGTCCTACCTTAGTTATAATATAATGACTGATATGTGGTTGTCTATCCTACCTTAGTTATAATGACTGATATGTGGTTGTCTATCCTACCTTAGTTATAATGTAATGACTGATATGTGGTTGTCTATCCTACCTTAGTTATAATGTAATGACTGATATGTGGTTGTCTATCCTACCTTAGTTATAATATAATGACTGATATGTGGTTGTCTATCCTACCTTAGTTATAATATAATGACTGATATGTGGTTGTCTATCCTACCTTAGTTATAATATAATGACTGATATGTGGTTGTCTATCCTACCTTAGTTATAATATAATGACTGATATGTGGTTGTCTATCTTACCTTAGTTATAATATAATGACTGATATGTGGTTGTCTATCCTACCTTAGTTATAATGTAATGACTGATATGTGGTTGTCTGTCCTCCCTTAGTTATAATGTAATGACTGATATGTGGTTGTCTGTCCTACCTTAGTTATAATGACTGATATGTGGTTGTCTGTCCTACCTTAGTTATAATGTAATGACTGATATGTGGTTGTCTGTCCTACCTTAGTTATAATGTAATGACTGATATGTGGTTGTCTGTCCTACCTTAGTTATAATGTAATGACTGATATGTGGTTGTCTGTCCTACCTTAGTTATAATGACTGATATGTGGTTGTCTATCCTACCTTAGTTATAATGTAATGACTGATATGTGGTTGTCTGTCCTACCTTAGTTATAATATAATGACTGATATGTGGTTGTCTATCCTACCTTAGTTATAATGTAATGACTGATATGTGGTTGTCTGTCCTACCTTAGTTATAATATAATGACTGATATGTGGTTGTCTATCCTACCTTAGTTATAATATAATGACTGATATGTGGTTGTCTATCCTACCTTAGTTATAATATAATGACTGATATGTGGTTGTCTATCCTACCTTAGTTATAATGACTGATATGTGGTTGTCTATCCTACCTTAGTTATAATATAATGACTGATATGTGGTTGTCTGTCCTACCTTAGTTATAATATAATGACTGATATGTGGTTGTCTGTCCTACCTTAGTTATAATATAATGACTGATATGTGGTTGTCTATCCTACCTTAGTTATAATATAATGACTGATATGTGGTTGTCTATCCTACCTTAGTTATAATATAATGACTGATATGTGGTTGTCTATCCTACCTTAGTTATAATATAATGACTGATATGTGGTTGTCTGTCCTACCTTAGTTATAATATAATGACTGATATGTGGTTGTCTATCCTACCTTAGTTATAATATAATGACTGATATGTGGTTGTCTATCCTACCTTAGTTATAATGACTGATATGTGGTTGTCTATCCTACCTTAGTTATAATATAATGACTGATATGTGGTTGTCTATCCTACCTTAGTTATAATATAATGACTGATATGTGGTTGTCTATCCTACCTTAGTTATAATGACTGATATGTGGTTGTCTATCCTACCTTAGTTATAATGTAATGACTGATATGTGGTTGTCTATCCTACCTTAGTTATAATATAATGACTGATATGTGGTTGTCTATCCTACCTTAGTTATAATATAATGACTGATATGTGGTTGTCTATTCTACCTTAATTTTATGACTGATATGTGGTTGTCTGTCCTACCTTAGTTATAATATAATGACTGATATGTGGTTGTCTATCATACCTTAGTTATAATATAATGACTGATATGTGGTTGTCTATCCTACCTTAGTTATAATATAATGACTGATATGTGGTTGTCTATTCTACCTTAATTTTATGACTGATATGTGGTTGTCTGTCCTACCTTAGTTATAATATAATGACTGATATGTGGTTGTCTATCCTACCTTAGTTATAATATAATGACTGATATGTGGTTGTCTATCCTACCTTAGTTATAATATAATGACTGATATGTGGTTGTCTGTCCTACCTTAGTTATAATATAATGACTGATATGTGGTTGTCTGTCCTAACTTAGTTATAATATAATGACTGATATGTGGTTGTCTGTCCTACCTTAGTTATAATATAATGACTGATATGTGGTTGTCTGTCCTACCTTAGTTATAATATAATGACTGATATGTGGTTGTCTATCCTACCTTAGTTATAATGTAATGACTGATATGTGGTTGTCTGTCCTACCTTAGTTATAATGTAATGACTGATATGTGGTTGTCTATCCTACCTTAGTTATAATATAATGACTGATATGTGGTTGTCTATCCTACCTTAGTTATAATATAATGACTGATATGTGGTTGTCTATCCTACCTTAGTTATAATGACTGATATGTGGTTGTCTGTCCTACCTTAGTTATAATATAATGACTGATATGTGGTTGTCTATCCTACCTTAGTTATAATATAATGACTGATATGTGGTTGTCTATCCTACCTTAGTTATAATATAATGACTGATATGTGGTTGTCTATCCTACCTTAGTTATAATATAATGACTGATATGTGGTTGTCTGTCCTACCTTAGTTATAATATAATGACTGATATGTGGTTGTCTATCCTACCTTAGTTATAATATAATGACTGATATGTGGTTGTCTATCCTACCTTAGTTATAATATAATGACTGATATGTGGTTGTCTATCCTACCTTAGTTATAATATAATGACTGATATGTGGTTGTCTATCCTACCTTAGTTATAATATAATGACTGATATGTGGTTGTCTATCCTACCTTAGTTATAATGACTGATATGTGGTTGTCTGTCCTACCTTAGTTATAATATAATGACTGATATGTGGTTGTCTGTCCTCCCTTAGTTATAATATAATGACTGATATATGGCTGTATTGTTAATGATCACATGTCACCATGGACTTCTTAACTTCTTGGTGACTGGGGGGGCAGTATTGAGTAGCTTGGATGAATAAGGTGCCCAGAGTAAACTGCCTGCTACTCAGCCATTAAAGCTGGAATATGCATCTAAACCTGTTTGAATGATGTCTGTGAGTATAACAGATCTCATATGGCAGGTGAAAACCTGAGAAAAAAATCCAACCAGGGAAAGGGAAATCTGAGGCTGGTCGTTTTTCAACTCATTACCTATTGAAGATACAGTGGGATATTGATCATGTTGCACTTCCTAAGGCTTCCACTAGATGTCAACAGTCTTTAGAAACTTGTTTGAGGCTTCTACTGTAAAGGAGGGGTTCATAAGGGCTCTTTGAGTCAGTTATTGTGGAACTGGGATTCCTGGGAGTGCATTCTGATGAAGATCATCAAAGGTAAGTGAATATTTAAAATGCTATTTCTGACTAATGTTGACTACACAACATGGCGGATATTTCTTTGGCTTGTTTGGGCTCTGAGCCCCGTACTCAGATTATTGCATGGTTTGCTTCTTCCGTAAAGTTTTTTCAAATCTGACACAGCGGTTGCATTAATGAGAAGTTTATCTAAAGTTCCATGTATAATAGTTGTATCTTTTATTCATGTTTATTTTGAGTATTTCTGTGAATTGATGTGGCTCTCTGCAAAATCACAGCATGTTTTACTGAACATAACACGCCAATGTAAAATTAGATTTTTGGATATAAATATGCACTTTATCGAACAAGACATACATGTATTGTGTAACATGAAGTCCTATGAGTGTCATCTGATGAAGATCATCAAAGGTTAGTAATTAATTGTATCTATATATCCGCTTTTTGTGACTCCTCTCTTTGGCTGGAAAAATGGCTGCGTTTTTCTATGACTTGGTGGTGACCTAACATAATCGTTTGAGGTGCTTTCGCTGGAAAGCCTTTTTGAAATCAGATACTGTGGCTGGATTAACGAGAATTGTATCTTTAAAATGGTGTAAAATACTTGTATGCTTGAGGAATTTTAATTATGAGATTTTTGTTGTTTTGAATTTGGCGTCCCGCACTTTCACTGGCTGTTGGCGTGGTGGGACGCTACCGTCCCGAATATCCCAGTTAACATACTTATCTTAATATGTACTAGAAGTCAACTCTTCCCTCTCTCTCTCTATCCCTCCCTGCTCCTCCCTCTATCCCTGCCTCCCACTCTCTATCCCTCCCTGCCCCTCCCTCTATCCCTCCCTGCCCCTCCATCTATCCCTCCCTGCTCCTCCCTCTATCCCTCCCTCCCACTCTCTATCCCTCCCTTTCTCTATCCCTGCCTCCCCCCCTCCTCGCCCTACCCCCTCTCTATCCCTCCCTATCCCCTCTTTCTCTCTCTCTATCCCTCCCTATCCCCTCTTTCTCTCTATCCATCCCTCCCTCCCCCTCCTTCCCTCTCTCAGTCCCTCCTTCCTTCTCTTTCTCTCCCTCTCACCCCTTCTCTCTATTCCTCCCTACCCCCTCCCTCTCCCTACCCACTCCCTCTCTCTTTCTCTCCTCCTCCTCCCTCTCTCTATCCCTCCCCCTCCCTCTCTCTATCCCTCCCTCTCTCTATCCCTCCTCCTCCTTCCCTCTCTCTCTCTCTCCCTCCCTCCCCCTTCTTCCCTCTCTATCCCTCCCTCTCTCTATCCCTCCTCCTCCTCCCTCTCGCTCTCCCTCCCTCCCCCTTCTTCCCTCTCTCTATCCCTCCCTTCTTGCCAGGATTTACAATAATTGTTTGTAAAATATCAAAGTACAATAAATATTAAATGATTATGAGACATTTTATGAAACATATGTTGAATTTGACTGATAGACAGATGGCAGCACTGCTCTGGGCTGACATAGTCATCTTTAACTGACTGATCGACTCTGGGCTGACATAGTCATCTTTAACTGACTGATGGACTCTGGGCTGACATAGTCATCTTTAACTGACTGATAGACTCTGGGCTGACATAGTCATCTTTAACTGACTGATAGACTCTGGGCTGCAGATGGCAGCACTGCTCTGGGCTGACATAGTCATCTTTAACTGACTGATGGACTCTGGGCTGACATAGTCATCTTTAACTGACTGATGGACTCTGGGCTGACATAGTCATCTTTAACTGACTGATAGACTCTGGGCTGACATAGTCATCTTTAACTGACTGATAGACTCTGGGCTGACATAGTCATCTTTAACTGACTGATAGACTCTGGGCTGACATAGTCATCTTTAACTGACTGATGGACTCTGGGCTGACAGTCATCTTTAACTGACTGATCGACTCTGGGCTGACAGTCATCTTTAACTGACTGATAGACTCTGGGCTGACATAGTCATCTTTAACTGACTGATAGACTCTGGGCTGACATAGTCATCTTTAACTGACTGATAGACTCTGGGCTGACAGTCATCTTTAACTGACTGATAGACTCTGGGCTGACATAGTCATCTTTAACTGACTGATGGACTCCAGCCTGCAGATGGCAGCACTGCTCTGGGCTGACAGTCATCTTTAACTGACTGATAGACTCTGGGCTGACATAGTCATCTTTAACTGACTGATAGACTCTGGGCTGACATAGTCATCTTTAACTGACTGATAGACTCTGGGCTGACATAGTCATCTTTAACTGACTGATAGACTCTGGGCTGACAGTCATCTTTAACTGACTGATAGACTCTGGGCTGACAGTCATCTTTAACTGACTGATAGACTCTGGGCTGACATAGTCAACTTTAACTGACTGATGGACTCTGGGCTGACATAGTCATCTTTAACTGACTGATGGACTCTGGGCTGACATAGTCATCTTTAACTGACTGATGGACTCTGGGCTGACATAGTCATCTTTAACTGACTGATGGACTCTGGGCTGACATAGTCATCTTTAACTGACTGATGGACTCTGGGCTGACATAGTCATCTTTAACTGACTGATGGACTCTGGGCTGACATAGTCATCTTTAACTGACTGATGGACTCTGGGCTGACATAGTCATCTTTAACTGACTGATAGACTCTGGGCTGCAGATGGCAGCACTGCTCTGGGCTGACAGTCATCTTTAACTGACTGATGGACTCCAGCCTGCAGATGGCAGCACTGCTCTGGGCTGACATAGTCATCTTTAACTGACTGATAGACTCTGGGCTGACAGTCATCTTTAACTGACTGATGGACTCCAGCCTGCAGATGGCAGCACTGCTCTGGGCTGACATAGTCATCTTTAACTGACTGATGGACTCCAGCCTGCAGATGGCAGCACTGCTCTGGGCTAACTTAGTCAACAGGGAGCTGTTGTATACTGTTACTGTTGTCATCTGTGTGCAGCCAGTCCCCTGTGTTGGTCTGTCATCTAACTGCAGGCTCTTCACAGTGGAGACATGTGCTGTCGTATTCCACATCAGGCTTGTTGTTCAGGGTTGTTACATCTGTATTGTTAAGGCCAATTACATCTGTATTGTTAAGGCCAATTACATCTGTATTGTTAAGGCCAATTACATCTGTATTGTTAAGGCCAATTACATATGTATTGTTAAGGCCAATTACATCTGTATTGTTAATGCCAATTACATCTGTATTGTTAAGGCCAATTGCATCTGTATTGTTAAGGCCAATTACATCTGTATTGTTAAGGCCAATTACATCTGTATTGTTAATGCCAATTACATCTGTATTGTTAGTGCCAATTACATCTGTATTGTTAAGGCCAATTATATCTGTATTGTTAAGGCCAATCACATCTGTATTGTTAAGGCCAATTACATCTGTATTGTTAAGGCCAATTACATCTGTATTGTTAAGGCCAATTACATCTGTATTGTTAATGCCAATCACATCTGTATTGTTAATGCCAATTACATCTGTATTGTTAAGGCCAATTACATCTGTATTGTTAAGGCCAATCACATCTGTATTGTTAAGGCCAATTACATCTGTATTGTTAAGGCCAATTACATCTGTATTGTTAAGGCCAATCACATCTGTATTGTTAATGCCAATTACATCTGTATTGTTAAGGCCAATCACATCTGTATTGTTAAGGCCAATCACATCTGTATTGTTAAGGCCAATTACATCTGTATTGTTAATGCCAATTACATCTGTATTGTTAGTGCCAATTACATCTGTATTGTTAAGGCCAATCACATCTGTATTGTTAAGGCCAATCACATCTGTATTGTTAAGGCCAATCACATCTGTATTGTTAAGGCCAATTACATCTGTATTGTTAATGCCAATTACATCTGTATTGTTAAGGCCAATCACATCTGTATTGTTAAGGCCAATCACATCTGTATTGTTAAGGCCAATTACATCTGTATTGTTAAGGCCAATTACATCTGTATTGTTAAGGCCAATTACATCTGTATTGTTAAGGCCAATTACATCTGTATTGTTAAGGCCGATTACATCTGTATTGTTAAGGCCGATTACATCTGTATTGTTAATGCCGATTACATCTGTATTGTTAAGGCCAATTACATCTGTATTGTTAAGGCCAATTACATCTGTATTGTTAAGGCCAATTACATCTGTATTGTTAAGGCCAATTACATCTGTATTGTTAAGGCCAATCACAATTCCAGACTAGTATGAATGTTGTACTTCTGTAAAGGACTTGATGGATTGATTGTCGTTACACATGATCCATGTTTCTGTTGATTCATTGCTCAGACATCATGCAGAAATGTGGCGACAGTATGCTGACTCTGTAAGGACTAAATGTCTTTCCAAACAGACTATGATCCTTGGGAAAGGGCTGAAGAGACAGATTCCTGTCTGACCACATGTATGGACTGTATTCAGTGGTTTTCTTTACGAGTGGTTCTCAGCGTGCAGGTTCCCAGCAGTGACTATCACAGACTGTTGCTGGTAGGGTCTTGAAGACAGACAAAAATATCTTCAACCTATAGATTTAGAATGTGTTCCACCTATAGATTTAAAATGTGTTCCATCTATACAATCAGAATGTGTTCCACCTATAGATTTAAAATGTGTTCCATCTATAGAATCAGAATGTGTTCCACCTATAGATTTAAAATGTGTTCCATCTATAGAATCAGAATGTGTTCCACCTATAGATTTAAAATGTGTTCCATCTATAGAATCAGAATGTGTTCCACCTATAGATTTAAAATGTGTTCCATCTATAGAATCAGAATGTGTTCCACCTATAGATTTAAAATGTGTTCCATCTATAGAATCAGAATGTGTTCCACCTATAGATTTAAAATGTGTTCCATCTATAGAATCAGAATGTGTTCCACCTATAGATTTAAAATGTGTTCCATTTATAGAATCAGAATGTGTTCCACCTATAGATTTAAAATGTGTTCCATTTATAGAATCAGAATGTGTTCCACCTATAGAATCAGAATGTGTTCCATCTATAGAATCAGAATTTGTTCCACCCATGTAATGTGTTCCATTTTTAGAACCTTTCTTTTACTAGGCAAGTCAGTTAAGAACAAATTATTATTTACAATGATGGCTGACCCGGGCCAAACCCGGACGATGCTGGGCCAATTGTGCACCGCCCTAAGGGACTCCCAGTCACTGCTGGATGTGGTGCAGCACTGGATTTGAAACAGGAACGGCAGTGACAGTTCTTGCACTGAGAGGCAGTGCCTTAGACCGCTGCGCCACTCAGGAGTCCCATCTATAGAATTAGAATGTGTTCCACCTATAGAATTAGAATGTTCCACCTATAGAATTAGAATGTGTTCCACCTATAGAATTAGAATGTGTTCCACCTAGAATTAGAATGTGTTCCACCTATAGAATTAGAATGTTCCACCTATAGAATTAGAATGTTCCACCTATAGAATTAGAATGTGTTCCACCTATAGAATTAGAATGTGTTCCACCGATAGAATTAGAATGTGTTCCACCTATAGAATTAGAATGTTCCACCTATAGAATTAGAATGTGTTCCACCTATAGAATTAGAATGTGTTCCACCTATAGAATTAGAATGTGTTCCACCTATAGAATTAGAATGTGTTCCACCTACAGAATTAGAATGTGTTCCACCTATAGAATTAGAATGTGTTCCACCTATAGAATTAGAATGTGTTCCACCTATAGAATTAGAATGTGTTCCACCTACAGAATTAGAATGTGTTTCACCTATAGAATTAGAATGTTCCACCTATAGAATTAGAATGTGTTCCACCTATAGAATTAGAATGTGTTCCACCTATAGAATGAGAATGTGTTCCACCTACAGAATTAGAATGTGTTCCACCTATAGAATTAGAATGTGTTCCACCTATAGAATTAGAATGTGTTCCACCTATAGAATTAGAATGTGTTCCACCTATAGAATTAGAATGTGTTCCACCTACAGAATTAGAATGTGTTCCACCTATAGAATTAGAATGTTCCACCTATAGAATTAGAATGTGTTCCACCTATAGAATTAGAATGTGTTCCACCTATAGAATTAGAATGTGTTCCACCTAGAATTAGAATGTGTTCCACCTATAGAATTAGAATGTGTTCCACCTATGGAATTAGATTGTTCCACCTATAGAATTAGAATGTTCCACCTATAGAATTAGAATGTTCCACCTATAGAATTAGAATGTGTTCCACCTATAGAATTAGAATGTGTTCCACCTATAGAATTAGATTGTTACACCTGTAGAATTAGAATGTTACACCTGTAGAATTAGAATGTTACACCTATAGAATTAGAATGTTACACCTATAGAATTAGAATGTGTTCCACCTATAGAATTAGAATATGTTCCACCTAGAATTAGAATGTGTTCCACCTATAGAATTATAATGTTTTCCACCTATAGAATTAGATTGTTCCACCTATAGAATTAGAATGTTCCACCTATAGAATTAGAATGTGTTCCACCTATAGAATTAGAATGTTCCACCTATAGAATTAAAATGTGTTCCACCTATAGAATTAGAATGTTCCACCTATAGAATTAGAATGTGTTCCACCTATAGAACTAGAATGTGTTCCACCTATAGAATTAGAATGTGTTCCACCTATAGAATTAGAATGTGTTCCACCTATAGAATTAGAATGTTCCACCTATAGAATTAGATTGTTCCACCTATAGAATTAGAATGTGCTCCACCTATAGAATTAGAATGTATTCCACCTATAGAATTAGAATGTGTTCCACCTATAGAATTAGATTGTTCCACCTATAGAATTAGAATGTGTTCCACCTATATAATTAGAATGTTCCACCTATAGAATTAGAATGTGTTCCACCTACAGAATTAGAATGTGTTCCACCTATAGAATTAGAATGTGTTCCACCTACAGAATTACATTTACATTACATTTAAGTCATTTAGCAGACGCTCTTATCCAGAGCGACTTACAAATTGGTGCATACACCTTATGACAACCAGTGGAACAGCCACTTGCATCTAAATCTTGTTGGGGGAGAAGGGGGGTGAGAAGGATTACTTACCCTTACTTACCCTATCCTAGGTATTCCTTGAAGAGGTGGGGTTTCAGGTGTCTCCGGAAGGTGGTGATTGACTCCGCTGTCCTGGCGTCGTGAGGGAGTTTGTTCCACCATTGGGGGGCCAGAGCAGCGAACAGTTTTGACTGGGCTGAGCGGGAACTGTACTTCCTCAGTGGTAGGGAGGCGAGCAGGCCAGAGGTGGATGAACGCAGTGCCCTTGTTTGGGTGTAGGGCCTGATCAGAGCCTGAATGTGTTCCACCTATAGAATTAGAATGTGTTCCACCTATAGAATTAGATTGTTCCACCTATAGAATTAGAATTTGTTCCACCTACAGAATTAGAATGTGTTCCACCTATAGAATCGGAATGTGTTCCACCTATAGAATTAGATTGTTCCACCTATAGAATTAGAATGTGTTCCACCTATAGAATTAGAATGTGTTCCACCACACTGTCCTAAAGCACAATCAAGGTGTTTTATAAAATAGTTTTTTATTATGGAGACTCCAATGTGAGAGAGGATTGTAAAGACCAGAACACATGTACAGTACATCTCCTCCCTCAGCAAAGATAACTAATGCCTATGAACCATTTTAGCTGCTTGTGTTAAAAACATGAAAAGGAGACATTGGGAATATAAATGGATACATTTTACAAACAAGATTAGGAAATACCTGTAAATGAATTAAGGCATAATTGGCTTCTAAACAGTTAACATGTTTTTAAAATAGTGAATTCAGGTAATGCATATTCAGATGGACTGTACAGTGCAATTCAGCTCTTAGCTGCCAATGTTGTACACCTTGATTATAAACCTTTTTACATATTCATATTTGTTTGTGCAAGTTATGTATGCCCCCTAAGACCACCATCTCAATACTTACTGCCCTTTAGAAAATATGTTGACTTTATTTATCAAAATAGTAGAAAATAGAATGAATAAAGTCCTTGCTGATATTCACCCCCGTGTCTCGATCCGAGGCCCTCGGGTGGGAGGTCATCAGTGTAGGCGTGTGCAAAAAAAAGAGACAGGGCCAACAGGAAGACTTCAAAGAGAGCTCCGGACCAATAGGAGCTCTTGTAAAAGTTCCGGACCAATCAGAGCTCTTAAATAAGGTTCAGGGCCAATAGAAGGTCTTCAATAAGGGTTGAGCTCCTCTGGGGGCAGGGCTGTGCTGCTGCTGCTGCTGCTGCTGCAATCATAGCTGTCTGCTGTCAAACTGAGGACAAAGACAAAACAAACATTACATTCCTGGGCCCATATTCACAAAGTCTCACGGTAGGAGTTCTGATCTCAGATCAGTTTTTGGTGTGGCTAGGGGGTGTTCTAAGATGAAAAAGGACGGACAGGGAGATCTGATCCTAGATCAGAACTGCTACGAACTGAGATGTGGTGTCAGTATGTATCTAAGCCCTATTGGAAAGCCCGGTCCTTGCTTCTCCACATGTCACGGTCCTCACGTCGATATCAAAACGTGTAATACCTGACAGCAGCATGTGTGTTCACCTGGTTGTCTGTGTTTTTAATGTCCCTATGGTGTGTGACTTTGTGATCACACGCTCCGTAGCCAATGTGAGGAAGACCTTTAAACCTTCACTAGGCCACAGAGTCAGACGGATTACCAGGATGTGTACTCAGAGCATGTGCTGATCGACTGGCTGACCGAGTCTGTAATTCCTACATGTTTCAAGCAGACCACCATAGTCCCTGTGCCCAAGAACACTAAGGTAACCTGCCTAAATGACTAGCGACCAGTAGCACTCACATCTGTAGTCATGAAGTCCTTTGAAAGGCTGGTCATGGCTCACATCAAAAGCATTATCCCAGAAACCCTAGATTCACTCCCAACACTCTAACCACTAGGCCTCCTGCCACCCAACGCTCTAACCACTAGGCCACCTGCCACCCAACGCCCCACTACGCTCGCTAACCACTAGGCTACCTGCCGCCTCCACTAGGCCTCCTCTAACCACCACTAGGCTACCTGCCGCCCAACGCTCTAACCACTAGGCTACCTGCCACCCAACACTCTAATCACTAGGCCTCCTGCCACCCAACGCTCTAACCACTAGGCCACCTGCCGCCCACACTCTAACCACTAGGCTACCTGCCTCCCTACACTCTAACCACTAGACACCTGCCGCCCACACTCTAACCACTAGCCTACCTGCCGCCCAACGCTCTAACCACTCCTCCTGCCACCCAACGCAACCACTAGGCCTCCTGCCACCCAACGCTCTAACCACTAGGCCACCTGCCACCCTACACTCTAACCACTAGGCAACCTCAGCATTTCACTGTAAGGTCTACTACACCACTGGCTGTATTCAGCATTTCACTGGCTACCTGGTCTACTACACCTGCCGTATTCAGCATTTCACTGTGAGGTCTACTACACCTGTTGTATTCAGCATTTCACTGTGAGGTCTACTACACCTGTTGTATTCAGCCATTTCACTGTGGGGTCTACTACACCTGTTGTATTCAGCATTTCACTGTAACCACTAGGTCTACTACACCTGTTGTATTCAGCACGCTCTAACCACTAGGCACCTGTTGTATTCAGCATTTCACTGTGGGGTCTACTACACCTGTTGTATTCAGCATTTCACTGTGGGGTCTACTACACCTGTTGTATTCAGCATTTCACTGTGAGGTCTACTACACCTGTTGTATTCAGCATTTCACTGTGAGGTCTACTACACCTGTTGTATTCAGCATTTCACTGTGGGGTCTACTACACCTGTTGTATTCAGCATTTCACTGTGAGGTCTACTACACCTGTTGTATTCAGCATTTCACTGTGAGGTCTACTACACCTGTTGTATTCAGCATTTCACTGTGAGGTCTACTACACCTGTTGTATTCAGCATTTCACTGTGAGGTCTACTACACCTGTTGTATTCAGCATTTCACTGTGAGGTCTACTACACCTGTTGTATTCAGCATTTCACTGTGAGGTCTACTACACCTGTTGTATTCAGCATTTCACTGTCAGGTCTACTACACCTGTTGTATTCAGCATTTCACTGTGAGGTCTACTACACCTGTTGTATTCAGCATTTCACTGTGAGGTCTACTACACCTGTTGTATTCAGCATTTCACTGTGAGGTCTACTACACCTGTTGTATTCAGCATTTCACTGTGAGGTCTACTACACCTGTTGTATTCAGCATTTCACTGTGAGGTCTACTACACCTGTTGTATTCAGCATTTCACTGTGAGGTCTACTACACCTGTTGTATTCAGCATTTCACTGTCAGGTCTACTACACCTGTTGTATTCAGCATTTCACTGTCAGGTCTACTACACCTGTTGTATTCAGCATTTCACTGTAAGGTCTACTACACCTGTTGTATTCAGCATTTCACTGTAAGGTCTACTACACCTGTTGTGACAAATACAATTTGATTGATCGTCTGTTGTTTATGTACCTGGCCTGTACGTCCTGAGGGATGATGCTCCATACCAGGTCGTCATCACTGTCATAACGTGGAGGGTTGTCAAAGAAATAGGCCCTGGACGAGAAGACGTGTCCTGGGAGTCCCGTCCCACTCTGGAGAACAGCAAAACCAGATATCTGTCAAATTCCTATCATACTAAACCCACTCTGTCCCAGACACAAATCACATCTTGTCACGCCTGACCAATGAGATCCCTTGGTTCTCTATGGTATCGTAGGTCAGGTGTGGCTAAAATCAAGTTTTCTAATACTGAAGATTTTCCAGAACAAATCACACCTATCCATCTAACTGGGATTAATCTGTGTCCAGGAAACCAGCCTTTAGGCTCAGTGGATAGTACCAGGGTTAGGGGTCAAGTAAACCTATTTCAATTCCACATTTCCCTTATTGAAAAGCATTGAAGAACATTGGCATGAGAGTTTCAGTGTGCTTCCTGACTGGCATTCAGCTGTACTTGACCCCATCCCTGTATAGAACAGTTCACAGTAAACCCTCTCCTGCCATTGTGCCCTTGAGCAAAGCAGTTACAAGGAGATCAAGAAAATTGCTGTCCATCCAGGGGCCTTACACTGCTGCTTATCCTGGTCCTCTCTCTCTCTGTGTGTGCGTGTGCATGTGTGTGTGTGCGTGTGCGTGTGTGTGTGTGTGTGCGTGTTTGTGTGTGTGTATTGGGAAAGACAGAATACGTTTTAACCAATGAACAGTAAGGTGTATTGGGAAAGACAGAAGACGTTTTAACCAATGAACAGTAAGGTGTATTAGGAAAGACAGAACAGGTTTTAACCAATGAACAGTAAGGTGTATTGGGAAAGACAGAAGACGTTTTAACCAATGAACAGTAAGGTGTATTGGGAAAGACAGAAGACGTTTTAACCAATGAACAGTAAGGTGTATTGGGAAAGACAGAAGACGTTTTAACCAATGAACAGTAAGGTGTATTGGGAAAGACAGAAGACGTTTTAACCAATGAACAGTAAGGTGTATTGGGAAAGACAGAAGACGTTTTAACCAATGAACAGTAAGGTGTATTGGGAAAGACAGAAGACGTTTTAACCAATGAACAGTAAGGTGTATTGGGAAAGACAGAAGACGTTTTAACCAATGAACAGTAAGGTGTATTGGGAAAGACAGAAGACGTTTTAACCAATGAACAGTAAAGTGTATTGGGAAAGACAGAACACGTTTTAACCAATGAACAGTAAGGTGTATTGGGAAAGACAGAACACGTTTTAACCAATGAACAGTAAGGTGTATTGGGAAAGACAGAACACGTTTTAACCAATGAACAGTAAGGTATATTGGGAAAGACAGAACACGTTTTAACCAATGAACAGTAAGGTATATTGGGAAAGACAGAACACGTTTTAACCAATGAACAGTAAAGTATATTGGGAAAGACAGAACACGTTTAACCAATGAACAGTAAGGTGTATTGGGAAAGACAGAACACGTTTTAACCAATGAACAGTAAAGTGTATTGGGAAAGACAGAAGACGTTTTAACCAATGAACAGTAAGGTGTATTGGGAAAGGGGAAACCTACCAGACAAACAGTGTCTTCCCAAACCCAACAGGGATCTGCCAATCGACGTGCATGTCATCAGACACACACACAGACACATGTACACACACACACACACACACACACACACACACACACACACACACACACACACACTCACACCTTGTCCTGGTGAGGCTGTTAGACCCTGAAGAAGAGACGACCAGAGAGGTTGGCAGCAGCTCCCAGACAAACAGAATCACCCAAACACAATGTACCCTGCGTCTCCCAGGGTCGACTGCAGGTCTGCCTGACACACCACACAGACAGGATGTAATGTTAGAGTCTGAAGTCTGGATCCTGTATAAACTAAGGACTTCCTCTATTCAGTCTGGATCCTATATAAACTATAGACATTAACATGAATTACATATGCATCGTTTAACATAAATTACATATGCATCGTTTAACATGAATTACATATGCATCGTTTAACATAAATTACATATGCATCGTTTAACATGAATTACATATGCATCGTTTAACATAAATTACATATGCAGCGTTTAACATAAATTACATATGCATCGCTTAACATGAATTACATA